>NC_088412.1:50730731-50965731 GCF_034236695.1 Oncorhynchus nerka | reverse complement strand
AGGTCGCAGAGGTCAAATTACCTTGATGTCTGGGGTCACCCATCCAGTGAGCCAGGAGCTGGGTAAAAAAAGAAAGTGAAGGAACCGTTCTCTGAACTCTTTGTGATCCAGACAGCTTGGTGAAAGGCATGGGGGTTCATATTCATGCTAGGGGGCTGTTTGGTTAGGCTGATCCCCTGACAAATTGAACCATGTATCACAGGGATCTTCTGAGACCTGGCTGACTGACTACCTGACTGATAGAGGCAGTTTGGGGGGGGGGGGCTCTGAAAAATGTACACATTTGAAGTTTTTTATTGTTGTGTGAAAAGGAAGTGGCCCTGCAATACAGGAAACAGACCGCCGCTACCGTGTTCCAAAATCCAAGATTTCCCAGGGCCGTATTCCCAACGCTCCGAACCTCCGACTCCTCTACAGCAGTCGGGAGACAAAACATCTCCAGCTTTAGAATCAGTGGGTTCCAGGAAGCTGAGTGGGGCTGCCTGCGTCTCTTCCTCCGCTGCTCTGTGTGTGTGTTTGTTTTATCCGGAGCCTGACTGGGTGTTTAGGTTAGCCGTGACGTCATAGCCACGGCAGCGAGAGTGCGTGGCAGACTGCGAGGACACACAGCTGGCAAGGGGGCACAGGGTTCTCTGCGGAGACAAGAACCAGAACCCCTCAGGCTGTGTGTGTGTGTGCAATGCATGTGCGTACTCACACACCAGTCCTGTCCCCCTATAGATATGTCTACAGAATCAGGCCAATGCTTTTATAACTGGGTTGTTTAGACAGTACAAAGACTTATTGTAGACTTCTCTCTTCTCTACCCTATCCTTTTCAGAGCAGAGGCAGATGGCGTTCTTCTTCCATAAAACCTCTGGTCTCCCTGTTTCTGCTTATAGGCTAAAGTCTATGGTTCCTGCCCTGGCTCTCTGAATGTCCTCTACCAGACCATGGGGCTGGTGTTCTAGCCTTGCTGTGGTGGTCCAGTGATGGTTGTGCCGATTAGGCAGCCATGATATGATGGCGTGTTTGATATAGTGCATTCGGGAAGTATTCAGACCCCTTGACATTTTTTTTGTTATGTTACAGCCTTATTCTAAAATGTATTAAATTGTATTTTTTTCCCTCAATCTATATACAATATCCCATAATAACAAAGCAAAAACAGTTTTTTAGAAATTTGTGCAAATAGATATATATATTATTTAAATATTCAGACCCTTTACTCAGTACTTTGTTGAATCACCTTTGGAAGCGATTACAGCCTCGAGTCTTCTTGAGTATGACGCTACAAGCTTGGCACACCTGTGTTTGGGGAGTTTCTCCCATTCTTCTCTCTGATCCTCTCAAGCTCTGTCAGGTTGGTTGGGGAGTGTTGCTGCACAGCTATGTTTAGGTCTCTCCAGAGATGTTTGATTGGGTTCAAGTCCGGGCTCTGGCTGGGCCACTCATGCACATTCAGAGACTTGTCCCGAAGCCACTCCTGCTTTGTCTTGGCTGTGTGCTTAGAGTCGTCGTCCTATTGGAAGGTGAACTTTCGCCCCATTCTGAAGAGCAGGTTTTCATCAAGGATCTCTGTACGGCCGCTGAAAAACATCTCCACAGCATGATTCTGCCACCACCATGCTTCACGGTAGGGATTGTGCCAGGTTTCCTCCAGACATGACGTTTGGCATTCAGACCAAAGAGTTTGATCTTGGTTTCATCAAACCAGAGAATCTTGTTTCTCATGGTCAGAGTCCTTTAACTTGTTATGGCTGGGGGCAGTATTGAGTAGCTTGGATGAATAAGGTGCCCAGAGTAAACTGTCTAATATATGCATATGATTAGTAGATTTGGATAGAAAACACTCTGAAGTTTCTAAAACTGTTTGAATGATGTCTGTGAGTATAACAGAACTCATACTGCAACCAGGAAGTGGGAAATCTGAGGTTTGTAGTTTTTCAACTCATGCCCTATTGAATACAAGTGTCTATGGGGTCATATTGCACTTCCTAAGGCTTCCACTAGATTTCAACAGTGTTTAGAACCCTGTTTGATGCTTCTACTGTGAAGTGTACATGTATTGTGGAACTGGGATTCCTGGGAGTGCATTCTGATGAAGATCATCAAAGGAATATTTATAATGCTATTTATTTTAATTTTATTTATTATTATTGAATTTTACCCATTTTTCTCCCCAATGTTGTGGTATCCAATTGTTAGTAGCTACTATCTTGTCTCATCGCTACAGCTCCCGTATGGGCTCGGGAGAGACGAAGGTTGAAAGTCATTCGATACACAACCCAACCAAGCCGCACTGCTTCTTAACACAGCGCGCATCCAACCCGGAAGCCAGCCGCACCAATGTGTCAGAAGAAACACTGTGCACCTGGCAACTTTGGTTAGCGCGCACTGCGCCCGGCCAGCCACAGGAGTCGTTGGTGCCCGATGAGACAAGGATATCCCTACCGGCCAAACCCTCCCTAGCCCGGACGACGCTAGGCCAATTGTGCGTCGCCCCACGGACCTCCCGGTCGTGGCCGGTTACGACAGAGCCTGGTCGCGAACCCAGACTCTCTGATGGCATAGCTGGTGCTGCAGTACAGCGCCCTTAACCACTGCGCGACCCGGGAGGCGCTATAATGCTATTTCTGACTTCTGTTGACTACACAACATGGCGGATATCTGTTTGGGTTGTTTTGGTCTCTGAGCGCTGTACTCAGATTATTGCATGGTGTGCTTTTTCGGTAAAGCTTTTTTTAAATTTGACACCGGTTGCATTTAAGGAGAAGTGTATCTATAATTCTGTGCATAATAGTTGTATCTTTTATCAATGTTTATTATGTGTATTTCTGTAAATTGATGTGGCTCTCTGCAAAATCACCAGATATTTTGGAATGACTGAATGTAACGCACCAATGTAAACTGAGATTTTTTTTAAATATAAATATTAACTTTATTGAACAAAACATACATGTATTGTGTAACATGAAGTCCTATGAGTGTCATCTGATGAAGATCATCAAAGGTTAGTGATTCATTTGATCTCCATTTCTGCTTTTTGTGACTCCTATCTTTGGCTGAAAAAATGGCTGTGTTTTTTTTATGTGACCTGGCATCGAAATTGGACACTGTGGTGGGATTAACAAGAAGTGTATCTTTAAAATGGTGTAAAATACTTCTATATTTGAGGAATTTTAATTGTGGGATTTCTGTTGTTTTGAATTTGGCGCCCTGCACTTTCACTGGCTGTCATATCGATCCCGTTATGAGGGTCTCAGCTCAAAGAGGTTAAGTGCCTTTTGGCAAACTTCAAGCGGGCTGTCATTTGCCATTTACTGAGGAGTGGCTTCCGACCGGCCATTCTACCATAAAGGCCTGATTGGTGGAGTGCTGCTGAGAGATTGTTGTTTTTCTGGAAGGTTCTCCCATCTCCTCAGAGTAACTCTAGAGATCTGTCAGAGTGAACATTAGGTACTTGGTCAACTCCCTGACCAAGGCCCTTCTCCTGCCCCCATTGCTCAGTTTGGCCGGGAGGCAAACTCTAGGAAGAGTCTTTCTTTGTCACGCCTGCTCCCACTCCCCCTCTCAGGTGCTCGAGGGCCCATAATTACGCACACCTGTCACCATTGTTACACACATCAGCGCTTCATTGGACTCACCTGGACTCTATTACCTTATTGATTGTCTCCCCTATATCTGTCACTTCCTCAGTTTCTTCCCCGTGTCTACATTAATGTTTTGTTCCCATTGTCCAGACGCTGTCCTTGTTTTGTTTCATGTCCATTATTTAAATATTCACTCCCTGTACTTGCTTCTCGTCTCCTAGCGTCTGTCCTCACAGAATGCAAACTCCAATATTGGAAGCATCGGGGAGTTTTTTTTTTTTTTTTTTTTCGTTGGGGTTTGTGACGTCGGATCTGGGTGCCGCTGCCGAAGGAACCAGGGGTGCCTCAGCTGTCTCGTCGGGCTTCCATGCCTTAGCTGGCTCGAGTGGTTTTCTTGCTTCGGTTGGCTCGGTAGTCTCCCATCCCACGTCATGCCTCAGCCAGCTTCCCCGTGTCTGTGTTAATGTCGTTCTTTTCCCCTTGTCCAGACGCTCTTTTTGTTTCATTTCCGTTATATATTAAATATTCACTCCCTGTACTTGCTTCTCGTCTCCCAGCGTCTGTTCTCAGTCTTGGTGGTTCCATACTTCTTCCATTTAAGAATGATGGAGGCCACTATGTTCTTGGGGACCTTCGATGCTGCAGACATTTTTTGGTACCATTCCCCAGATCTGAGCCTCGATACAATCCTGTCTCAGAGCTCTACAGACAATTCTTTCGGCATCATGGCTTGGTTTTTGCATGCACTGTCAACTGTGGGACCTTATATAGACAGGTGTGTGTGCCTTTCCAAATCATTACCAGAGGTGGATTCCAATCAAATTATAGAAACTTCTTAAGGATGATCAATAAAAACAGGATGCACCTGAGCTTCATTTTGAGTCTCATAGCAAAGGGTCTGAATACTATAAATAATGTATTTCTGTTTTTTATTTGTAATACATTTGCAAATATTCTAAAAACCTGTTTTTGCTTTGTCATTATGGGGTATTGTATGTAGATTGATGAGGGGCAAAAATGTATTTAATACATTTTAGAATAAGACTGAAATGTTACAAAATGTGGAAAAGGTCAAGGGGTCTGAATACTTTCCAAAGGCACTATAAGTGAGGTTCCGGAATACCTCAGCCTCTCTCTGCCTCCAGCCTCCCATCTGTCAGAAGGAACATACCCACGTTTATTTACAGAACTGTCTCCCTCCTTCTCTTTTTCCTTCCCTCCTCCTTCTCTTTCCCTTGTCAATTTCTCTCATCTCGTCCGCTCGCCCTCCCCCCTTTCGACCCTCTCTCCCCCTCTTCCGTCCTCTGTCCCTCCTCTCCCCCTCTGTTCTATCAATAAACCCACACTGCCCCTCTCAGCACCCAGCTGCCTAACTACAGCCACAATTTATTTGTTCATGTGAGCAGCCCTGACGCGCGCTCTCTCTCTCTCTCGCTCCCCCTCACTTATTTCTCTCTCTGCCTACCCTACTCTCTCCCTCTCTGACATGAATCTCTTTCTGGTCCACGTGTTCAGATCTATTCTGACCTCTCCTCTCCTCTAGCTCCGTTTCCTCTCGTCCTCTCACCTTTTTACATCCTCTTCTTCCACTTCTCCTTGCCTCACCAGCACTATGTCCTACTCAGTGTTGATATTGGAATGTGCACCCTACAGATCTTTCTTTCTTCATTAGTCTTGTATAGTCAACCTGACACTAGCAGCATCCCTCTCGGCAGTAGAAATAGTGCTCTCCAGTCTTTCAGCTCTCCTCACCCAAATATGAACTGATATAACATTAGAATTTGCACATTTCCTCCGGACTCTTGTCTTTGGGTGCAGATTTTGTACTGTCTATGCTCCATTTGCACCCCCTAGAATAGAGTAGTTTCCAGTTGGGGTCCCCAAAACAGCTTTGATAGTAGGGAAAATACTCATTTGGAGTGGATTTTGGGTGGTACTGCTGATTTGGTCAAGCCAGGTCAGGTGTATTGATGCGGTACAGTTCTTGTGGTGACCGGGTAAGGTCAGTGGTTGGCGTGGGAAAGCTTGAGAGGGAGGTGTGGTCAGAGTCTGACAGAAGCGTCTGTAGATGGAGGGTCACGCAGGTTACCTCTCATCTACCACTGGGGCAGAGAGGCTGTTTATTGTTTTACCTTTGGTTCCTTAAATTGAAAATGTTCCAGAATCTCAGAATTAAGCATGTTAGATTGAGCAGCAGAGGCACTCGGTCTGATTTGTTATTATAGATCTTAAAATAACTCTTTCTCTGTGTTTGTCTTTTTCTTGTTGCGTATTTCTCTATCCCCGATTATGTGCCTCTTCTTAATTCAGCTATTTTTCAGTGTTCATTTTTTAAATGTATTTTTTAATTTAACCTTTTGTTTCGAGTGGGAGTCATGCTGATACAAAGGTCTCTTTCTCAGATGAACCCTGCATACACAT
Source organism: Oncorhynchus nerka (assembly GCF_034236695.1). Taxonomy (NCBI): domain Eukaryota; kingdom Metazoa; phylum Chordata; class Actinopteri; order Salmoniformes; family Salmonidae; genus Oncorhynchus; species Oncorhynchus nerka. Next base: position 50,959,738 of record NC_088412.1, on the reverse strand, counting down.
CAATACCAGGCCTGTCAAAGTTAACGCGTCAATGGGTGACATTTTTTGGTGCGTCAAACATTTTTAAGCCGTCGCGGACCAGGATGTCTTGCTCCCAGACAGATTAAACTATATATTTACTCGCTTTGAGGACAATACAGTGCCACTGACACGGCCCGCTACCAAACCCTGCGGACTCTCCTTCACTGCAGCTGACGTGAGTGAAACATTTAAACATGTTAACCCTCGCAAGGCTGCAGGCCCAGGCGGCATCCCCAGCCGCGTCCTCAGAGCATGCGCAGACCAGCTGGCTGGTGTGTTTACGGACATATTCAATCAATCCTTATCCCAGTCTGCTGTTCCCACATACTTCAAGAGGGCCACCATTGTTCCTGTTCTCAAGAAAGCTAAGGTAACTGAGCTAAATGACTACCCCGTAGCACTCACTTCCGTCATCATGAAGTGCTTTGAGAGACTAGTCAAGGACCATATCACCTCCATCCTACCTGACACCCTAGACCCACTCCAATTTGCCTACTGCCCCAATAGGTCCACAGACGACGCAATCGCAACCACACTGCACACTGCCCTAACCCATCTGGACAAGAGGAATACCTATGTGAGAATGCTGTTCGACTACAGCTCGGCATTTAACACCATAGTACCCTCCAAACTCGTTCGTCATCAAGCTCGAGACCCTGGGTCTCGACCCCGCTCTGTGCAACTGGGTACTGGACTTCCTGACGGGCCGCCCCCAGGTGGTGAGAGTAGGTAACAACATCTCCACCCCGCTGATTCTCAACACTGGGGCCCCACAAGGGTGCGTTCTAAGCCCTCTCCTGTACTCCCTGTTCACTCGCGACTGCGTGGCCATGCATGCCTCCAACTCAATCATCAAGTTTGCAGACGACACTGTAGTGGTAGGCTTGATTACCAACAATAACCAGACTGCCTACAGGGAAGAGGTGAGGGCCCTCAGAGTGTGGTGTCAGGAAAATAACCTCACACTCAATGTCAACAAAGCAAGGAAATGATCGTGGACTTTAGGAAACAGCCGAGGGAGCACCCCCCTATCCACATCGACGGGACAGTAGTGGAGAGGGTAGTAAGTTTTAAGTTCCTCGGCGTACACATCACAGACAAACTGAATTGGTCCACCCACACAGACCGCGTCGTGAAGAAGGCGCAGCAGCGCCTCTTCAACCTCAGGAGGCTGAAGAAATTCAGCTTGTCACCAAAAGCACTCACAAACTTCTACAGATGCACAATCGAGAGCATCCTGTCGGGCTGTGTCACTGCCTGGTACGGTAACTGCTCCGCCCACAACTGTAAGGCTCTCCAGAGGGTAGTGAGGTCTGCACAACGCATCACCGGGGGCAAACTACCTACCCTGCCCTGAAAAACAGCTTCTATCTCAAGGCCATCAGACTGTTAAACAGCCATCACTAACATTGAGTAGCTGCTGCCAACATACTGACTCAACTCCAGCCACTTTAATAATGGAAAAATGGATGTAAAAAATGTATCACCAGCCACTTTAAACAATGCCACTTTTATATGTTTACATACCCTACATTACTCCTCTCATATGTATAGACTGTACACTATACCATCTACTGCATCTTGTTTACATACCCTACATTACTCTTCTCATATGTATATACTGTACTCGATACCATCTACTGCATCTTGTTTACATACCCTACATTACTCCTCTCATATGTATAGACTGTACACTATACCATCTACTGCATCTTGTTTACATACCCTACATTACTCCTCTCATATGTATATACTGTACTCGATACCATCTACTGCATCTTGTTTACATATCCTACATTACTCATCTCATATGTATATACTGTACTCGATACCATCTACTGCATCTTGCCTATGCCGCTCTGTAACCATCAGTCATTCATATATTGTGTGTATAAGATCAAATTAGATGTATATGTGTGTCCAACGCTCTTATCCGCTAGGCTACCACCCCTATTCCGCATGTAAGAGGCAAAGAAATGAAAAGCAGATTTACCTCCAGAGTTAGCCAACCCTGAGACAAGGTCTGGTATCTCCTATGTCTATAAGTTAACAATGAACTAAGGTACGTTGGAAGTTAATGCATGCAGGGCTTTATATATTTTTTTTAAAAGAAGAGTGCATTGTATCGATTTTATGAGATTTCTAAGAGGGCCAGCCTACTTTGATTGAACTGAGCTGTTATCATCACAATCTTTCACATAATTGAATAAAACTGTATTGTTCTGTTGCAGCTATACACCAGAGGTTGGAGTCAGACGGGACAGAGAGGGTGGAAGGCTCCATGACACAACGCCTGGAGAATGTTCTCAACAGTAAGCATCTTTTATCTGTTCATCCATCCATCCATCCATGTACGAATGATCATCTATCAACCCATCCATCTGCATTTCTCCATCTTTCTACTTCTTGCTATTATCATGTAGTGTGAGCTGAGCACAGTCAGTCATCCCAGGTGCCATTGGTTAATATCCTCTTTCCGCTTCTGTCTTTATTGGAAGTTCAATTACTAGGACGTCTCTTTACAAGCTCTCACACACACTCTCATACACACACCACGCCGCGTGTGTTTGTTCTCCCCTGTCTGGAGAGTAGATCTCACACACACTCTCATACACACACCACGTTCTCCCCTGTCTGGAGAGTAGCTCTCACACACACTCTCATACACACACCACGCTGCGTGTGTTTGTTCTCCCCTGTCTGGAGAGTAGATCTCACACACACTCTCATACACACACCACGTTCTCCCCTGTCTGGAGAGTAGCTCTCACACACACTCTCATACACACACCACGCCGCGTGTGTTTGTTCTCCCCTGTCTGGAGAGTAGATCTTCTAGCCGGATCCTCTGTCTGCCCCTCTCATCTCCTACATGATAATGCATTTCCTATCATGGAGGGTCAGTAAACGAAAAGGTCCTTTCCTCAGGGTTGAAGGTTAATAAACCTCCCAGCTGGACACTGCTTTCATCCCCACAGCGCCTCGACCCAAGACCCCTGTCTTCTTCCCATACACCCCCTTAACCTCCACCCCACCCGCCCATCAAACCCTCAACCCATCAGCTAATCACAAACAGCCCCTCGAAATATCAAACACATGACATCTCGTCAGTCAGAGCATAGAGTCGGGAGCAAAGTGATTTAAATCTCAATCTTTTTCCTTTCGAGATTTGGGTTTGGCGGGAGCAGGTGAGGAGTTTTTCTGATTTAAATTCATTTTAGCGAGTCCTTGTTTTTTCTTTTTTCGCCTCCACTTCCGAGGCCACCCAAGAAGCCGGAGAGTACTAATGGCCCAGAGAGAAAAAGAGGGACTAGAGTAAGAGAGAGGTGTCACTTCCGAGGCCACCCAAGAAGCCGGAGAGTACTAATGGCCCAGAGAGAAAAAGAGGGACTAGAGTAAGAGAGGTGTCACTTCCGAGGCCACCCAAGAAGCCGGAGAGTACTAATGGCCCAGAGAGAAAAAGAGGGACTAGAGTAAGAGAGAGGTGTCACTTCCGAGGCCACCCAAGAAGCCGGAGAGTACTAATGGCCCAGAGAGAAAAAGAGGGACTAGAGTAAGAGAGAGGTGTCACTTCCGAGGCCACCCAAGAAGCCGGAGAGTACTAATGGCCCAGAGAGAAAAAGAGGGACTAGAGTAAGAGAGAGGTGTCACTTCCGAGGCCACCCAAGAAGCCGGAGAGTACTAATGGCCCAGAGAGAAAAAGAGGGACTAGAGTAAGAGAGAGGTGTCACTTCCGAGGCCACCCAAGAAGCCAGAGAGTACTAATGGCCCAGAGAGAAAAAGAGGGACTAGTGTAAGAGAGAGGTGTCACTTCCGAGGCCACCCAAGAAGCCGGAGAGTACTACTGGCCCAGAGAGAAAAAGAGGGACTAGAGTAAGAGAGAGGTGTCACACTCTTTGACTCTTTTTCTACCCCTCTAAGTTCAGATAATATAACACACATGCCATCACCACAGAGGAGAACCAGGTTCTTAATGTCTGAGAGAGATGTATTAATGGTGAAATAATAAAAAAATGTAACCTTTTAACTTTTTCTTGATGTCTGTAGTACTCACCCTCACTCTTTCTATCTCTCTCTATCCCTTCCCCTCTTCTCTCTATCTTGTCCCTGTATTCCCCTCCACCCCAGGAGCCAGTGATACAGCAGACACTCTGTTCCAGGAGGTGTTGGGGCGGAAGGATAAAGCTGACTCGACGCGGAACGCCCTCAACGTCCTGCAGCGCTTCAAGTTCCTCTTCAACCTGCCGCTCAACATCGAACGCAACATACAGAAGGTGAGTTTCCAAAACATGAAGAACACTTTCCTAAGGTTGAGTTGCACCCTCAGAACAGTCTCAATTCATCAGGGCATATACTCTACAAAGTGTCCAAAGCGTTCCACAGGGATGCTGGCCCATGTTGACTCCAATGCTTCCCACAGTTGTGTCAAGTTGGCCGGATGTCCTTTAGGTGGTGGACCGTTCTTGATACACACGGGAAACTGTTGAGCGTGAAAAAAAGCGCTGCAGCGTTGCAGTTCTTGACCCACTCAAACCAGTGCGCCTGGCACCTACTACTAGAAGCTAGAATGTCAAAGCGTCATGGAACACACGCACAGCATGCACACCTCAACCTGTTGCTCAAACTCCAGCCCGGCAATCCACGTCTCAAGGCTTAAAAATCTGTTTCCTGTTTCTTTAAAATCTTTAACCTGTTTCCTCCCCTTCATCTATACTGATGAAAGTGGATTTAACAAGTGAGATCAATAAGGGACCGTGGCTTTCACCTGGATTCACCTGGTCAGTCTACGTCATGGAACACACGCACAGCATGCACACCTCAACCTGTTGCTCAAACTCCAGCCCGGCATCCAGAAGGTGGTGCTAGAGAAGCTAGAATGTCAAAGCGTCATGGAACACACGCACAGCATGCACACCTCAACCTGTGGAGAAGCTAGAATGTCAGTGTCATGTTCATGTCCAGTGCACTCTACACACAAGTGTCTCCACGTATGAAATAAACCCCTGTTTATATCTAATATCTATACATTTTTTTTCAATGAAGCATTGGGATATTGCTGTCTTGAGAATTGTATGTGTTCTTCTTCAGGGAGATTATGACGTGGTGATCAATGACTATGAGAAAGCCAAGTCTCTGTTCAGCAACACGGAGGTCTCGGTCTTTAAAAAAGGTAGGGTGAACTGAGCTTCTTGGAAGGGGGGGGGGGGTGTCCAGTTTACTGTGCTGGAAACGAGTAATGACGATGTTCTCGTCTGTCTGTGTGTAGTGTATGCCGAGGTGGAGACGAGGATCGGGGCTCTGAAGATTCTGCTCCTGGACAAGCTACTGGAGACACCTTCAACCCTGCATGACCAGAAGAGATACATAAGGTCTCACTATGTATACACATACTGCACTGTAGAGGGTTAGATGTCACACAGTGCAAATTTTAGTCATGTCTTTATGGTTTTAGTGTATTACATTTCCCATATTCGCTCTGTTCGCTCTTCTTACTTTCTGTCTCTGGCTCGTTGTCTGCCTCATCTTTAGGGCTGGCGCGTTCATTTTATAATCGTGTAACGGGACCGTGTTACCATGGATACGGACTCAACCGCACGTCGGCTGCAGCCATCTTCAGTGAGCTGTTTGTTCCACAAAACTCTAAAACTGCGTCCTCTCTAGACAGTTAGAATTCTGTGTTGTGGAGCAAACAGTGGCCTGAAGACGGCTGCTGCCGACGTGCGGTTGAGTCCGTATCCGTGGTAACATGGACTCTTTGCAACGCGATGAAACATGGTTGCTTATTGGTTTGCAACAACCCCTTGCTGAAACAGTCTTCCTTTTACTTATGTTTTTTTTTTTACGTTATGACGGTTATTTTATTTTCCTGACGGTCTCCCCCCGTAACTACGGTGACCGCGGTCATTTGGCTGAAAATGTACTTTTAAAATAAACCTTTCTTCATGTCTTGTTCTTTCTCCTCTCTCTCTCTCATTTTCTCTTTCTCGCTCACTTCCCTGTCTCTCTTAAATATCTGTCTCTCGCTATCCTCGTTCCTCTTTTCCCCTTGGTCTCGTTTTCATTCTCTCCCTCTTTCGCCCCCTTTCCCGACATCCTGCATAGTTGTGGTCTTGGCTGGTTTATTATTGCTCAGACTGACTCGTCAGAACGAGAGAGAGCGCAGCCCTAGACCACAGCAGCCATCTTTCATCCTCCCACATTACATTACATTATAGCTAGCTAGCTTTACACGCCCACCATACCCCCAGTTTACCGTACACACATTAAGAGGACTAGCAGGCTGTGTTGTGGGTGAACTAGCTGGTTAGCTGGCTGGGGGGTTGGGGTGGGGGCTGTGGAGCGTTGGCTAAACCAGACCTGGGTTTTACATAACGTTTGAGTAATTTAGCTGTGGCGTTACCGGTGACGGGCTTCCTGTTTCTGACTCGTCCTCTCTGTCCCAACTGACACGGGAACTTCTACACACGTGTTAAGCCTGGCGCATTGGTACAATGTCTACAGAGACCAACCACATGTCACAGTAAAATGGTTCAATTTATGTTCTTTTAAATACTGTGCTTGATTGAACTTGCCTGGTCAAATTTAACCAATAGAATATTCCCCAAAGTGCATACCAAAACCCGCCCGTCTGGTACTCTAGGCAATGAAATGTCCAAAGTATTTGAATACTGGTTGAACCCAGGTCTAGGGGTTCAGAGGGATCTCCTGTAATGAGGAACAAATTAGTCTGGTCTGCCTGCTATGTGATGAAGCCAGCCCAGAGCCACAGTCAGTGACTCTTTTGTGATGATCCCACAGAGTACCGAGTGCAGCTGTACAGGGAATGTACTGGGGAAGAGGACTGTGGGTATGGGATGATAATTTTGGGGAGGAAGTTAGGTTAAGGCGAAGGCTGAGGGAGATCGAGGGCACAGGGTTTAGATTTTAACGGGTGTCCTATTGAGGTGCTGTTTACACCCATTTCTCACCTGAGAGTGTCAGTATCACCTGTGAAGTGCTGTTTACACCCATTTCTCTCCTGAGAGTGTCAGTATCACCTGTGAAGTGCTGTTTACACCCATTTCTCACCTGAGAGTGTCAGTATCACCTGTGAAGTGCTGTTTACACCCATTTCTCACCTGAGTGTGTCAGTATCACCTGTGAAGTGCTGTTTACACCCATTTCTCACCTGAGTGTGTCAGTATCACCTGTGAAGTGCTGCTCACGTTTCCAACCCTAACTGTGTGTGTTCCTTCCAGGTACCTGTCTGACCTGCATGCATCAGGGGACCCTGCCTGGCAGTGTATCTCCGCCCAGCACAAGTGGATCCTCGGACTCATGCAGAACTGCAAGGAGGAGTTTATCAATTACCAGAGAGGTGAGTTAAACACACACACATGTTATATCTATGTATACATGCACACACACACACCGATTCTCACACACACACACACAGATTCACTCACGCACGGAAGATAGAAAGAAAAGTCCCCCGTTTTGAAATTTCAGTCAGACTGGTTAGGTTGCCATATGTCAACACGCTCCCTCCTGTCATCTCTCTCTCTTGGCGTTGGACTTGGGTTTCAGGGCCCGACATGTTACAACACACACACACACAGACACTAGGCTGCACAGATGGATTGGAACAATTAACCCCAATGAAGCTGTCTCTCTGTTAAATCAGTACCAGGAATAATGTGAAACCACCTGCTCAGGATGAACAGTACAGACCCATGCTCGCACATGCACAGACACGCACACAAAATGTACATATATCCCCCCCCCCCCCTGCTAGCGACCCCTGTTATTAAGAACACCTGCTCTTTCCATGATAGACTGACCAGTTGAATCCAGGTGAAAGCTAGGATCCCTAAGTCACTTGTTAAATCCACTTCCAAATCCAATGTAGATGAAGGGGAGGAGACCGGTTAAAGAAGGACATGATTGTGTTTGTGTGCCATTCAGAGGGTGAATGGGCAAGACACAATATTTAAGTGCCTTTTGAATGGGGTATAGTAGCAGGTGCCAGACGCACCGGTTTGTGTCAAGAACTGCAATGCTGCTGGGGTTTTCACCCTCAAAAGTTTTGTGTATCAAGAATGGTCCAGCACCCAAAGGACATCCAGCCAACTTGACACAACTGTGGGAAGCATTGGAGTCAACATGGGGCAGCAAGTCAATATTAGGAAGTTGTTCTTAATGTTTTGTACACTCAGTGTCTATATAAGAGTGTGCATAGACAATATGGGCATTATTGTTCTAGTTCTATAGGATGAGCCATGACTAGAATACAGTATATACATATAAAGTGGGTAAAAAGGTATGTAAACATTTGAAAAGGGACCATTATTCAATGACTGTATGTACATAGGGCAGCAGTCTCTAAGGTTCAGGGTCAGAGGCCGGCTAGTGATGCCTGTTTAACAGTTTGATGGAGGGATATGGCAGCAGTCTCTAAGGTTCAGGGTCAGAGGCCGGCTAGTGATGCCTGTTTAACAGTTTGATGGAGGGATAGGGCAGCTGTCTCTAAGGTTCAGGGTACCGGTCAGAGGCCGGCTAGTGATGCCTGTTTATCAGTTTGATGGAGGGATATGGCAGCAGTCTCTAAGGTTCAGGGTACCGGTCAGAGGCCGGCTAGTGATGCCTGTTTAACAGTTTGATGGAGGGATATGGCAGCAGTCTCTAAGGTTCAGGGTACCGGTCAGAGGCCGGCTAGTGATGCCTGTTTAACAGTTCAATGACTGTATGTACATAGGGCAGCAGTCTCTAAGGTTCAGGGTCAGAGGCCGGCTAGTGATGCCTGTTTAACAGTTTGATGGAGGGATATGGAAGCTGTGTTTTCAGTCTCTCGGTCACAGCTTTGATGTACAGCACCATCAGAAAGTATTCACACCTCTTGACTTTTTCCACATTTTGTTGTGTTACAGCCTGAATTTAAAATTGATTTAAATTGAGATTCTGTGTCACTGATCTACAGACACGAAAAGCTGAAATGTCAGTAAGTGTTCAACCCTTTTGTTATGGCCTAAATAAGTTCAGGAGTAAAAGGTTGCTTAACAAGTCACGTAATAAGTTGCATGGACTCGCTCTGTGTGCAACAATAGTGTTGAACATGATTTTTAAATGACTGCCTCATCTCTGTACCCCACACGTACACTTATCTGTAGTCCCTCAGTCGAGCAGTACATTTCAAGCACAGATTCAACCACAAAGACCAGGGCGGTTTTCCAATGCCTTGCAAATAAGGACACATATTGGTAGATATTTGTTTTATTTTTTATTAAAAGCTCACATTAAATATCCCTCTGAACATGGTGCAGTTATAAATTACACTTTGGATGGTGTATCAATACACCCAGTCACTACAAAAATACAGGCGCCCTTCCTAACTCAGTTGCCGGAGAGGAAGGAAAACGCTCAGGGATTTTACCATGAGACCAATGGTGATCTTCAAACAGTTAAAGTAATACTGCATCAAATATGGCAAAGAAATTTACTTTTGTCCTGAATACAACAAAACACTTCACTGAGGACCACCTATTTTCAAGCATGGTGGTGGCTGTATCATGTTATGGGTATGCTTGTCATCGACTAAGGACCACAATAGGTTTTTGGGGATAATAGGAAACAGAATAGAATTAAGCACAGGCAAAATCCTAGAGGAAAACCTGGTTCAGTCTGCTTTCCACCAGACACTGGGAGATGAATTCACCTTTCAGCAGGACAATAACCTGGTTCAGTCTGCTTTCCCCCAGACACTGGGAGATGAATTCACCTTTCAGCAGGACAATAACCTAAAACACAGGGCCAAGTATACACTGGGTGGCCTAGTTACGGTTTTTACTAAAATCAGCTTGGAAATCTATGGCAAGACTTGCAAATGGCTATCTAGCAATGATCAACAACCAACTTGACAGAGCTTGAAGAATACAAAAATAAATAATGGGCAAAGTTTGTACAAAGCTCTTTGAGACTTACCCAGAAAGACTCAGTAATCACTGCCACAGGTGATTCTAACATGTATTGACTCAAGGAGTTGAATACTTCTGAATATTAACATTACATGGCATTTTGTGTATAAAAGTATGGACACCTGCTCGTCAAACATTTCATTACAAAATCATGGCCATTCATATGGAGTTGGTCCCCCTTTGCTGCTATAACAGCCTCCACTCTTCTGGGAAGGCTTTCCACCAGATGTTGGTGGACCATTTCTGCTGGGACTTGCTTCCATTCAGCCACGAGCATTAGTGAGGTCGGGCACTGATGGACGATTAGGCCTGGCTCGCAGTCAGAGTTCCAATTCATCCAACGGTGTTTGTTGGGGTTGAGGTCAGGGCTCTGTGCAGGCCAGTTAAGTTCTTCCACACTGATCTCAACAAACCATTTCTGTATGGACCTCGCTTTGTGCACGGGGGCATTGTCATACTGAAACTATTGCCACAAAGAAGCACAGAATCATCTAGAATGTCATTGTATGGTGTAGCGTTAAGATTTCCCTCCACTGGAACTAAGGGGCCTAGCTCGAACCATGAAACACAGCCCAAGACCATTATTCCTCCTTAACCAAACTTTACAGTTAGCACTATGCATTGGGGCAGGTAACGTTCTCCTGGTATCCGCCAAACCCAGATTTGTCAGTCGGACTGCCAGATGGTGACGTGTGAATCATCACTCCAGAGTCCAATGGCGGCGAGCTTTACACCACTCCGGGCCGACGCTTGACATTGCTCATGGTGATCTTAGGCTTGCAGACAGAACACTGCGTGGGTGGTGGCTGTCATGTATATAGTGGAGTCAGAGTATAAACAGGGATAATGCTAAGGGTAACAGTGGGTTCCGGGGCTCCGTGAGTATGGGGGTTATTGTGCGCTCTCTAATGCTCTTCACCTTGAGCTACAGAGCTGCATCACTCATCTCTGGGATCGAGTTAGTTACACATCGCTACAGACATGGACACTTGGACACAGCTGTCAGACAGCTGTTAGCCTATACGGAGACAGGAAGTCAAGTGTCTGTCTGTGAATTTAGTTAGGGCTTGCAGTGCATAGGCCTACTATATGTAAGGTGAGTCTGTAATTCAGTACATGGATGTCACTCAGATACACTTATGGCATTATTTAAAGGAATCATTGAATATCAAATGCACACACATGCACACACTCAGCAGCAGCTGTCTCCTGTCCCCTGTCTTGTGAGCTCAGCCACTCTACGCACCTGGCAGCCATTTACACTCCTAGACCACATCCCCGCTTCCCTCAGCCCCCCCCCACACCAAACCCAAAACCAGTGCTTACCAAAAGCATCCCTCAACAGCAGCACCCACTGCCCCAACCCCACCAAGACCACATCCACCTAGCTACACCTGAGGCCAGTATCTCTCAAACCTTTCCTCCACCAGCCCCACTCTCTCTCCTCACATCAGTCATCGTCATTAAATAAAGGTTCAATATTTTTATTTAACTTATTTTTTTTTTATCATCAAACGTGCGCACTAATGATTAATTATTATCCAGAGTTCTAGCAGGATGGACCTTGAGACCTATTGTCAGAGTGACGCGTGACAGGGTAGGATGGACCTTGAGACCTATTGTCAGAGTGACGCGTGACAGGGTAGGATGGACCTTGAGACCTATTGTCAGAGTGACGCGTGACAGGGTAGGATGGACCTTGAGACCTATTGTCAGAGTGACGCGTGACAGGGTAGGATGGACCTTGAGACCTATTGTCAGAGTGACGCGTGACAGGGTAGGATGGACCTTGAGACCTATTGTCAGAGTGACGCGTGACAGGGTAGGATGGACCTTGAGACCTATTGTCAGAGTGACAGGATGGACCTTGAGACCTATTGTCAGAGTGACGCGTGACAGGGTAGGATGGACCTTGAGACCTATTGTCAGAGTGACGCGTGACAGGGTAGGATGGACCTTGAGACCTATTGTCAGAGTGACGCGTCAGGATGGACCTTGAGACCTATTGTCAGAGTGACGCGTGACAGGGTGGGAGACCTATTGTCAGAGTGACGCGTGACAGGGTAGGAGACCTATTGTCAGAGTGACGCGTGACAGGGTAGGAGACCTATTGTCAGAGTGACGCGTGACAGGGCAGGATGGACCTTGAGACCTATTGTCAGAGTGACGCGTGACAGGGTAGGATGGACCTTGGACCTATTTGAGACCTATAGGATGGACCTTGAGACCTATTGTCAGAGTGACGCGTGACAGGGTAGGAGACCTTGAGACCTATTGTCAGACGCGTGACAGGGTGACTATTGTCAGAGTGACGCGTGACAGGGTAGGATGGACCTTGAGACCTATTGTCAGAGTGACGCGTGACAGGGTAGGATGGACCTTGAGACCTATTGTCAGAGTGACGCGTGACAGGGTAGGATGGACCTTGAGACCTATTGTCAGAGTGACGCGTGACAGGGTAGGAGACCTATTGTCAGAGTGTCAGGGTAGGATGGTGACCTATTGTCAGAGTGACGCGTGACAGGGTAGGATGGACCTTGAGACCTATTGTCAGAGTGACACGTGACAGGGTAGGAGACCTATTGTCAGAGTGACGCGTGACAGGGTAGGAGACCTATTGTCAGAGTGACGCGTGACAGGGTAGGAGACCTATTGTCAGAGTGACACGTGACAGGGTAGGAGACCTATTGTCAGAGTGACACGTGACAGGGTAGGATGGACCTTGAGACCTATTGTCAGAGTGACAGGGTGACAGGGTGACAGGGTAGGCCTATAGCTCTTCGATTTATTGGTAACTGTTGTAGTTTTCCTCTCATGTCTGGAATGTTCCAGAACGTGAAGGTTCGGAAGCTCATTCTAGTGTGCTGTTTTGACTCTTAATAATTACCTGTGAAAATACCCTAAAATGTAAGTTTTTTTAAAAAAAATTTTTTAACACAATTAATCACATTTTTTGTGTGTGGTTGGTTGGTTTGTAGCGTAGCCGCGAGCAGGGCAGCGCTAGCAGTCAGTGGCTTCTGTATGTCTAGAAGCTCCCATTTTATTTGTCTGTTATCTCAATGCCCAATTCAATTACAAACTGTGTTGCTTTTAGTTCCTGAACAATACACACCCCGCCAAGGAGAAATACAATTAGCAGCAATTGTGTTTGTAGGAAAATAACGTTGTCAGTCGGGTGAATGATTAGAAGGCCAGGACACACGGACTGGTGCAGATCTTCACTGTGCAGTCTTAGGGTATTTATTAGGCAGTGTTAGGGTATTAAGAAAAACTTGAAGGGGCCATTTCAAACTCGGCTGTATTCATATCAACAGCCTGGTAATTCTGTCATTTGAACAGCTCCATGTAAATAACAGATAGGAAAACATGGACAAGAATGAGAGGGAGAAAGCAGCTCCATATTCTAAAAGTATGTGGACACTCCTGCTACCACTGGACCCACGTTAACACCTCCACCAACCACACATGCCAGCACAGATACACTACATGACCAAAAGTATGTGGACACCTGCTCGTCGAACATCTCATTCTAAAATCATGGGCATTAATATGGAGTTGGTCCCCCTTTTGCTGCTATAACAGCCTCCACTCTTCTGGGATGGCTTTCCACTGCATTCTCTGTGCAGGCCAGTCAAGTTCTTCCACACCGATCTGAAGCGTGATTCATCACTCCAGAGAATGCATTTCCACTGCTCCAGAGACCAATGGCAGCGAGCTTTACACCATTCCAACGTCACTTGGCATTGTGCATGGTGATCTTAGGCTTGTGTGCTGCTGCCCGGCCATGGAAACCCATTTCATGAAGCTTCCAGAGGAGTTTAGAACTCGGTAGTGAGTGGCAACCGAGGACAGATGATTTTTACACGGCACATGCTTCAGCACTCGGCGGTCCCATTCAGTGAGCTTGTGTGGCCTACCACTTCACAGCCGAGCCGTTGTTGCTCCTCAACTTTTCCACCACACAATAACAGCACTTACAGTTGACCGGGACAGCTCTAGCAGGGCAGAAACATGATGAACTGACTTGTTGGAAGGTGGCATCCTATGACGGTGCCACTTTGAAAGTCAATGAGCTCTTCAGTGAGGCCATTCTATTTCCAATGTTTGTCTATGGAGATTGCATGGCTGTGTGCTCTATTTTATACACCTGTCAGCAACGGGCTGAAATTCACTAATTTGAAGGGGTGTCCACATACTTTTGTGTGTATATATAGTGTATGTAGAATGTGTTCGTCCTTTACAGAATCACTGGATATGTATATTCTGCACGTGTATGTGTGTGGGAGAGAGTGAGTGCAATAGAGAAAGGGGGAGTGTGTGTATTAGTGTTTAGACAGAAAGCAGTGTGTGTGTGTGTGTGTGTGTGGTCGGGGTTGAGACCCCGTGGGGAACAGGAAGTCGTGCGACCTGCAGGGTAGAGAAGGAAGTGAGCTGCACCGCGCTGACAGAAGACACACAGGGTCTTCACACACACACACACACACACACACACACAGACATGCATATTCACAGAAGGAATTAACTTTCTAATCTTACACATTAAACACACAAGAAACTTTGTAACACACTCTCAATCAGGCCATACCCGATAAACACACACAATGGGCACACACTGCACATATGGAGCTGCTTTCTCTCTCTCATTCTTGTCCATGTTTTCCTATCTTTCTTTTTATAGAGAGAGGGATGAGAGCTGCTGCTGTTGATCCAGGTGTCGGGTGAACCCTTTCCCATGGTGTCGTGTGTGTGTGTGTGTGTGTGTGTGTGTGTGTGTGTGTGTGTGCCTAAATATGTACTTCCAAACATATGTGTTTCTACTTACTGTGCGTCTATATATTCATGTGTTTGAAAAACCGTGTCTGGTCTGTCTGACTCACCTTGTAGACTTTCCTCACATTTGGAGATGGACGGGTTTGGTCTGCTGTACTGTAAGCCTGCTGCCCAAGCAGTCAGTTTGTGACTCACTGTGTGTGTGTCATATGTTCTGGAAATAAGCCCTGTTATTTTTCTCAATGCGTTTACAATAAGGATCTGTGGGCGTGCTATTTAAGCTCTAGTAGTGTTGTTGTATTAGTGCTTTACCCTGAGTTTCTATCACAGTCTTATCAGTGCAGGTTTCACTTTCATGTCAAAGACCAAAGGTCACGGGGCTGACCTTGCAAGGGTGCAAAATAACCGTGCCATCAGCATAAGAGTGCCAGTCACTCCCTGGCTGCAAGTACCACTGTAGCTCTCTATCGCCCTCTTGTGGAGAGCAGTGAGCGGCCTGATCAGGCCAGAGTAATCTGACCCAGATCCGCACAGACGTCACTGTGCCCAGTGTGGCCCAGCTAAACCCAGTTCGCCTCTGCCCTGCCTCTTCAGCTCCCCTTTGCTCGCTTCTCCTCTCCTCATCCTCCCCCTTTTACTTTTCTCTCTCACCCTGAAACAACAGGGCATTCTTTCTGTTACTGGCCAGGGGAGAGGTGGAACAGAAGACAAAATAAAGAACGGAGGAGAGGAGCGAGTGAGGGATTGTTTGGTGTGAAAGCCTGCTGAGATTATTGAGGAGTTATTAGGAAAAATGTTTATTTAATCTCTCAAGTATGTGTTCCTGTGGGTTTATTTCTCTCTTTTTCTCTCCCCCCCCCCTCTCCTTCTATCTCTCCATCTCAGTTGGCTTGGGGGCCATAGCCCTGGATCTAGAGGGGGACCCTCGCCCATCGGCTTTCAGTAGGATCAGAGACACAGCTCCTCTGAATAAGGGGGGCATCTTGCATACCCCACGCCACAGCAGTGAGTAATCCTACTATATTATAGTACAGTATAACAATACACACACTCTACCAGACATTTTCAACCTGGGAGTTTTGAAAGGGTCGTGGACATGTTTCCCCAAAAAACATCAGCACTGTGTACAGTGGGGCAAAAAAGTATTTAGTCAGCCACCAATTGTGCAAGTTCTCCCACTTAAAAAGATGAGAGGCCTGTAATTTTCATCATAGGTACACTTCAACTATGACAGACAAAATGAGAAAAAAAATCCAGAAAATCACATTGCCCCATTGTACATTTGTAAAGTTTAATTGTGAACTATTCTATATTTTTATGTATAACCGGTCTGTCTCCTGTCTTTGTGTGTTGCAGCCTGGCATTATGAGACACCCCAGCAGGTGCAGTTTGTGGAGAAGCTGTCGGACGTGGTGATTGGCCAGCTCCCCAACTTCTGGAAGCTCTGGATCTCCTACGTCAACGGCAGCCTCTTCAGCGAGGTATGCAAAACGGACCGTGATTGGGCGTCATGAATGTAATGATCCAACACAGCATATTTTCACTGTTGTCAAACGTGTGCTTTTATCAGACTGGAGAGAAATCTGGCCAGGTTGAAAAGTCAAAGAAGAATGCCAGGCAGAGACAGAACGACTTTAAGGTGAGTTGTGTTGGATATAGTTTTAGAAACACTTTTTATAACCATAAGAATGCCCTCTCATCAGTGTCTACGGTTTTCAGAGCTAAAGCAAAATGGTCAGTGCCTTGTAATGGGGTCCAAATACTGTTGTATTGTTGTAGGACTCAAGTCTGTTTCTGTGTGTCTGTATAGAAAATGATAGAGGAAGTGACTCATCGCTTGGTGAAGCTGGTGAGAGGTGCTCTGCTCCCCTCCACCCTGACAGAGCTGGAGCTGAGATTGTACGGTGGCTGGGAGAATAAGACTGAGCTCACTGGACCCTGGCTCACTCAGGTCATACACATCGTTAGGTATGGACATGTCACTGTAGTGCAGAGTTCCCCAACTGGTGGCCCGCGCACTGAATTTGGCCCGTGGGTGGTTTTATTTGGCCCCCCAAATTCGCTGACAATTATTATTATCTTTATTGTTGGACATAAAACTCTAAAAACACAAGGAAATGAGCTCCAAGTGATTTTAATTTTGGAAATCTGTTCCGAAGTATTCTCACGCATAAGAGAGAAACACAGTTGAAGTCGGAATTTTACATACACCTTAACCAAATACATTTAAACTCAGTTCTTCACAATTCCTGACATTTAATCCAGTCAGGATCACCACTTTATTTTAAGAATGTGAAATGTCAGAATAATAGGAGAGAGAATTATTTATTTCAGCTTTTGTTTCTTTCATCACTTTCCCAGTGGGTCAGAAGTTTACATGCACTCAATTGGTATTTGGTAGCATTGCCTTGAAATTGTTTAACTTGGGTCAAACGTTTCGGGTAGCCTTCCACAATAAGTTGGGTGAATTTTGGCCCATTCCTCCTGCCAGAGCTGGTGTAACTGAGTCAGGTTTGTAGGCCTTCTTGCTCGCACAGTCTTTTCCAGTTCTGCCCACAAATGTTCTATAGGATTGAGGTCAGGGCTTTGTGATGGCCACTCCAATACCTTGACTTTGTTGTCCTTAAGCCATTTTGCCACAACTTTGGAAGTATGCTTGGGGTCATTGTCCATTTGGAAAACCCATTTGCGACTGAGCTTTAACTTTAACTGATGTCTTGAGATGTTGCTTCAATATATCCACGTAATTTTCCATCCTCATGATGCCATCTATTTTGGTTTGTGCACCAGTCCCTCGTGCAGCAAAGCACCCCCACAGCATGATGCTGCTACCCCTGTGCTTCACGGTTGGGATGGTGTTCTTCGGCTTGCAAGCCTCCCCCTTTTTCCTCCAAACATAGCGATGGTCATTATGGCCAAACAGTTCAATTTTTGTTTCATCCGACCAGAGGACATTTTTCTCCAAAAAGTTTAAGATCTTTGTTCCCATGTGTAGGCGTGCTTTTTTATGGCGGTTTGAGTGGCTTCTACCTTGTTGAGCAGCCTTTCAGGTTATGTCGATATAGGACTTATTTTACTGTGGATATAGATACTTTTGTACCTGTTTCCTCCAGCATCTTCACAAGGTCCTTTGCTGTTGTTCTGGAATTGATTTGCTCTTTTCGCACCAAAGTACGTTCATCTCTAGGAGACAGACAGCGTCTCCTTCCAGAGCGGTATGACGGCTGCGTGGTCCCATGGTGTTTATACTTGCGTACTATTGTTTGTACAGATGAACGTGGTACCTGCAGGTGTTTGGAAATTGCTCCCAAGGATGAACCAGACTTGTGGAGGTCTACAATTTATTTTCTGAGGTCTTGGCTGATTTCTTTTGATTTTCCCATGATGTCAAGCAAAGAGTTGTTGGAAAAATTCCTTGTCATGTCCTAACCAACTTGCCAAAACTATAGTTTGTTAACAAGAAATTTGTGGAGTGGTTGAAAAACGAGTTTTAATGACTCCAACCTACGTGTATATAAACTTCCAACTTCAACTGTTTATACAAATGTAAGCCAGGTTTGAATTGATTATGTTTTAGTCAAATATTATATCTGTTTTGCATTCTTGCGGTCAATTTGCAGTTTGTAGTCTACAAATGATTTGTAATTATGTTTCAGGCCCCTGACCATCCGCTCAAGATAAATCTGAATCTAATTGATAATCCCTGATTTTGTTGTGTGTGTGTGTGAACGTATACCCCATATTCCTGACCCCCAATCCCACCTCCACTGTCTCACAGTCTCTTTCGTTTTCCTGCCTTCTATTTCTCCCTCATTTCTTACCCTCTCTCCCCTCTCTCTTTTTCTCCCACGTCTTCAGAATACTTTTTGAGGCTCTGGTAGCTCTCGAGATCCCCAATGATCTACTGCAGGTGATCCAGGATCTATTGTTAGAGCTGAGACACCACTGTCTACTGGTCACCCTGCACCACACCGCAGAGGGTGAGGAAAGGGAGGATGGAGATATGGGAGGGGGGAGATCTACTGTTGGAGCTGAGACACCACTGTTGACTGGTCACCCTGCACCACAACGCAGAGTGGAAGGGAGTTAGGGATCTACTGTAGGAGCTGAGACATCAACTGGTCATCCTACCCTCTGCACCCTGGAGAGAGGGGGAGCTGGAAGGATAGCGATGTAGCGAGGTTGGGGGATAGGGGAGAGGAGAAATGGAAGGGGTGAGTTATGTGAGGTTGGGGGAGAGGAGAAATGGAAGGGGTGAGTTATGTGAGGTTGGGGGATAGGGGAAATGGAAGGGGTGAGTTATGTGAGGTTGGGGGATAGGGGGAAATGGAAGGGGTGAGTTATGTGAGGTTGGGGGATAGGGGAAATGGGATAGTTGTAGGAGGTTGGGGGATAGGGGAGAAATGGAAGGGGTGAGTTATGTGAGGTTGGGGGAGGGAAATGGAAGGGGGAGAAATGGGATAGGGAAATGGGATAGCGAGGTTGAGGTTGGGGGATAGGGGAAATGGGATAGCGATGTAGCGAGGTTGGGGGATATGGGATAGGGAAATGGGGGATAGGGGGAAATGGGATAGCGAGGTTGGGGGATAGGGGGAAATGGGATAGCGATGTAGCGAGGTTGGGGGATAGGGGAAATGGGATAGCGAGGTTGGGGGATAGGGGAGAAATGGGATAGCGATGTAGCGAGGTTGGGGGATAGGGGAAATGGGATAGTGATGTAGCGAGGTTGGGGGATAGGGGAAATGGGATAGCGATGTAGTGAGGTTGGGGGATAGGGGAGAAATGGGATAGCGATGTAGCGAGGTTGGGGGATAGGGGAAATGGGGGATGTAGCGAGGTTGGGGGATAGGGAAATGGGAGAAGGTTGGGGATAGGGAAATGGGATAGCGAGGTTGGGGGATAGGGGAGAAATGGGATAGCGATGTTGGGGGATAGGGGAGAAATGGGTTGTTGGGGGATAGGGGAAATGGGATAGTGATGTAGCGAGGTTGGGGGATAGGGGAAATGGGATAGCGAGGTTGGGGGATAGGGGAGAAATGGGATAGTGATGTAGCGAGGTTGGGGGATAGGGGAAATGGGATAGCGATGTAGCGAGGTTGGGGGATAGGGAGAAATGGGATAGCGATGTAGCGAGGTTGGGGGATAGGGAAATCGGATAGCGAGGTTGGGGGATAGGGGAAATGGGATAGCGATGTAGCGAGGTTGGAGGATAGGGAAATGGGATAGCGAGGTTGGGGGATAGGGGAAATCGGATAGCGAGGTTGGGGGATAGGGGGAAATGGGATAGCGATGTAGCGAGGTTGGGGGATAGGGGAAATGGGATAGCGATGTAGCGAGGTTGGGGGATAGGGGGAAATGGGATAGCGATGTAGCGAGGTTGGGGGATAGGGAAATGGGATAGCGATGTAGCGAGGTTGGGGGATAGGGGAAATGGGATAGCGATGTAGCGAGGTTGGGGGATAGGGGAAATCGGATAGCGAGGTTGGGGGATAGGGGAGAAATGGAAGGGGTGAGTTATGTGAGGTTGGGGGATAGGGGAAATGGGATAGCAATGTAGCGAGGTTGGGGGATAGGGGAAATGGGATAGCAATGTAGCGAGGTTGGGGGATAGGGGAGAAATGGAAGGGGTGAGTTATGTGAGGTTAGAGAAAGTGTTAGTGTTCAGTGAAAGGTGGTTTGTGGTTAACAAGTTTGGTTATTCTGACGGTGGTCCTAGTTCTATAGAACATCTGGGTTGATAGTACCAACTAAAGGTGGTTTTGAAGGTAGTTATACACTAGTTTAGAGGGTCATTTCACGTTCTACTTCAGTCTTCCTCCAAACAACACAGTCCTATTTAAAATGTAATGTGAACTGGTCATGACCATTCAGTTGTTAGCCATCTTTGACCTAGTAGATCAAAAATCATGTAAAGAGTACACATTTGTAGCCTCTACAATCATTCATGTTTTTGTATGTGCTTTGTCAGATGTCAAAAGGGTTGCAGAGAAAGAGGACTGGGTCGTAGACAATGAAGGAATCACCAGCCTGGTAAAGCTATAGTTACTATAATATACACTCCACTTAGTGATATATCATGATTTATTATGGTAAGATACAGTATGATATAAAATATGACATGGTGTAATCTACAGTGCATTCGGAAAGTATTCAGACCCCTTGACTTTTTCCACATTTTGTTACGTTACAACCGTATTCTAAACGTAGCAACATCTTTTTTTTAAATATTTTTTTATTTTACCTTTATTTAACTAGGCAAGTCAGTCAAAAACACATTCTTATTTTCAATGACGGCCTACACTCCTGTGTTCCAATGGCACGTTGTTAGCTAATCCAAGTTTATCATTTTAAAAGGCAAATTGATCATTAGAAAACCCTTTTACAATTAGGTTAGCACAGCTGAGAAATGTTGTTCTGATTAAAGAAGCAATAAAACTGGCCTTCTTTAGACTAGTTGAGTATCTGGAGCATCAGCATTTGTGGGTTCGATTGCAGGCTCAAAATGACCAGAAACAAATAACTTTCTTCTGAAACTCATCAGTTAACTGCCTGTTCATGGGCAAGAGGACAAGACAGATTTGTACCTTGTCAGCTCAGGGGTTTGAACATTTACGTTGTAGCAACCTTTTTTTTTTTTAAATATTTTTTTATTTTACCTTTATTTAACGGTTACTTATTTTAGTCCAATGCTCTAACCACTAGGCTACGCTGCCGCCCTCTCAAGGATGATCAATGGAAACAGGATGCACCTGAGCTCAATTTCGAGTCTCATAGCAAAGGGTCTGAATACTTATGTAAACAAGGTTTTTGTTCTTTATTTTTAATACGTTTGCAAACATTTCTAAAAAACAGTTTTGCTTTGTCATTATGGGGTATTGTGTGTAGATTGATGAGAAAAATATATAATTGAATCAGTTTTAGAATAAGGCTGTAACGTAACAAAATGTGGAAAATGTCAAGTGGTCTGAATACTTTCTGAATACACTGTATGTATTCGATCTGTGTGTTGTGAGCAGCCGGCCCAGTTTGAGCAGTGCATGGTGCAGATGCTGCAGTCACTCAAAGAACCCATGGAGACCAAACCTGGGGAGGTCAATGTAAGAAACACACACACATTACACATCACACACACATTACACTATCACAGAATCTCATTCATCTATGTGAACTACTGCCAAAATTAGGGAAACACCAACATAAAGTGTCTCAATGGGGTGTTGGTCCAACGCGAGCCACCAGATCAGCTTCACTGCACCTTGGCATAGATTCTCAGGCTTCGCTCCATAATCTCCTTTAAGTGTTCAATTCGGGTTGAGATTTGGTGAATGAGACACACGCCCTTTAAACTCCCTATGCTCCTTTGAGACCCCTCTTTCAGAGTCACTGAGATCTCTTCTAGCCATGGTAGCCAAAATAATGGGCAACTGGACATTTTGTATACATGACCCCTAAGCATGATGGGATATTCATTGCTTAATGGACAAACCACACCTGTGTGGAAGCACCTGCTTTCAATATACGTTGCATCCCTCATTTACTCAAGTGTTTCCTTTATTTTGGTAGTTACCTGGATATGTTGTTGTGTTGGACACAGTGTGATAGTTGTTTTATGCGGCTGAGTGTCCTGTCTCACCTTGCTCTCCTCTCCTGTCTTCAGATCCTCCAGTTGGATCAGGACCAGGCCTCAGAGCTCTGTATGGACATCATAAAGGTACTGTACAGTCACTGCAGACAGTATATTTTACCACGATAATACAGAGTAGAGATTCATATTACAGTATAGTTCAACATAGGAATCCCTTCGATTTACTGGTAGTTTAGCATGAAGGTATGGCGTGAATGTCACTAGAGAATAAGTTTACTCTATATTTCACTCTGTCTACACTGAAGGGACTCCTACAGGTCACAGGTCGTCTATAGGCTACAATACAGAAGTTCCAGGACACATATTAAAACTAGTCCTGGACTTTCAATGGAGAATCTCCACTGAGATTAGTCTAATCTATGTCCGTTGAACTGGCCCTTACATTATTGTAGACTTTTTTTAACTTTGTAGCATGAAGGGGCCAGGAAGCTCTGTGGGAGGATCATGAAGGTGCGGTACAAAGTAGAGTCAAGGATTACGTCATATTTCACCATAGGAATACCTACAGAAACCAGTCGTTTACTGTAGGTCTTCAGTGCACAAATTCAGTTCAAATTCAGTAGACATGTAGATGATGGTACTTTCCGAGCAGGTTCGAGAGCAAGTGGAAAAGCTCTGGAAGGACATCAATAAGGTATGGTACAGACTAGATAAGAGACTAGGATTACACTCCTATTATCCCAAAGGAATCACTACAGATTCTAGGTAGTTTTACTGTAGGTTTACAGTGCAATCCATTCACCCCATTCAGTAGACTTTTAGAATATAGTACACTGTTACTGTTGTCTAGGTGTGTCTGAGTAACTGATCTGTATATGTGACTGACCTGTAACGCCTATTCCAGGTGTTCATCAACTGCTTGGAGCAGCTGAGCACTAAAACAGACAGAGACACCTCACGGTGAGTACAGTCCGGGACTTTACTTCCAGGGTCCTTTTGTACGTCTGCATTAGTGTTTTTTAAACTCTTCGGTGTGTGTGTGTGTGTTCTCAGTATGTCCGTGGACCTGGCCTCTCCAAACTTGTTCAGTGGCATTCAGGAGGACTTCTGTCCAACACTGGTACGAAAATCTTATTTTTCTCATTCTGAGACTATTGGCCTCAATTTCACTCTACAGGATTACCGATGTCAGTAAGCATTCTCAATTAGGGTTCTTTCTCGCTCTCGATCTCTCTTACAATCTCACCCCACTACACACACACACACACATACACACACACAAACAAACACACATGTATCTCCTTCACTGGCAAACCAAACCACTCTGTGTTATGATGCTGTTTCCTGGTTGTGGACAGGAAGCAGGCACAACCTTATTTCCTGTAAATACTATATGTTGAGATGAGAGTGAATGGCATGGGTGTCATGTGGGGGGGGGGGTGATGACAAAGAGGAGTGTGTGTGTGTAGGGTTTTTCTGGTAAAGGGAAATAGAGCAGGGGCAGATGGGGTTTCCCCTAGTCTCTAGCAGGGTTGATATGGTGAGACTGACAGCCAGGCAATATTCAGAGCAGATGCCCAGAGTGTTTTTATGCGCACCAACGCTTGATACATAAACCATTGTAAAGGATTAACTGCATGAAGAAATATTCATAGTAAGATACTTTTTTTTTTTTTTCATTTTATTTAACCTTTATTTAACTAGGCACGTCAGTTTAAGAACAAAATCTTATTTACAATGACGGGTCACTGGGGAACAGTGGGTTAACTGCCTTGTTCAGCTCGGGGATTCGATCCGGCAACCTTTCAATTACTGGCCCAACGCTCTAACCGCTAGGCTACCTGGCGAGCAAAGCAAAACAAAAATATAAACGCAAAATGCAACAATTTTAACAATTTTACTGAGTTACAGTTCATATAAGTGAATCAGTCACTTGAAATTAATTTATTAGCCCCTAATCTATTGATTTCACATGACTGAGCAGGAGCGCAGCCATTTGTGTGCCTAGGAGTGAATAGGCCCACCCACTGGGGAGCCAGGCCCAGCCAATCAGAATGGGTTTTTCCCCTCAAAAGGGCTTTATTACAGTCCAAAATACTCTTCAGTTTCAAAATACTCCTCAGAAACCGGATGTGGGGGTCCTGATCCGGCCGTAGTTACGCGTGGTTGTGATTGCACTCTGTGGCATTGTGTTGTGTGACAAACATGTTAGAGTGGCCTTTTATATTCCACAGACACTGGACAGAGGAACCTAGAATCCCGGAGTTGCCTCTTCACTTTTGCTTTGCTCACACAAAGCCCTGGAAATAAATTGCTTGCACTGCACACAGTTTTCATGGGCCTTGTTTTGTGAGCACCTGCCGCAGGTGTCGCATAATCTCTGGGAAGAGGTTGCGTGACATGGTCTCTCTGAAACAGTCCACACCATACCTATCAGACCAAAATAACTCTGCATCCATGCTCATACTGACGCATGCCCCACAGACATACACGATAAAATGCTTTGAGTTCATCCATAGACATGCCCCACAGACATACACGATAAAATGCTTTGAGTTCATCCATAGACATGTCCCACAGACATACACGAGTGCAATAAATGCTTTGACTTCATCCATGTCCCACATACTGTTTATTTTTCTGTGCGCATGAGCAACAGTACATTACTCTGATGTGCTACTACATCTGCATGCCACATAAACTCGTCACTCTTTTCTATCCAAACCGTGCCGTCCCTCCCAGACTCCTGTCTCATGGTGGCAGTTGGGATCACAGTCTAAGTTGGCTCTGTTCTGGGTTTTCTGCGGTGAGGCTCAGGCAACGGAGACGGAGGCTCGAAGTCAACATTAGAATCAGATGAAGACTCATCATCAGCAACGTCGATTTTCAAGCTCCATATTCGTTACTCCAATTCATCTAGTCTGTCAGTGCGTCGTCGTTTGGTTCGGCTTGCCATTCTGAACTACACACCTATGTTACACTCAGTGTCTGATTTGACTCTCCGATGGGAAATGATATACAATTTCCAGCCTTTCATAATACAATAATTAGACAGCCCACAATTCGTAAATTAAATAATAAAATACACTATTGTTTAAATGCACTCATCCTCTTAACCCTCATTATTCAGATAATTCAGTTGAATCATCTAGTTGAATCACCCCTCCATCATTCGGTTCATTGAAGTCTCATGCACCATTGTCAGTTTCTATTTGGTTCTATCGCCCATTCATCCATTGATAACAGAATAGCATATTTAAATGTTATTAGGTTACTAGTGTTTGCTTAGTAGCCACCGCAATGCTGCCACACGAGTGGTCATGTGCTGAATGCATGGACAGCACAGATATTCTTGGAAAAAGTGACATTCTTAAATAGAGATGCACCTCTTGAATTTGAGAGTTATTTGACAAAGGTACATGTCATAGAAGCTGCAGAATATGCTCTTTCTGATATCTTTAAGAA
Organism: Oncorhynchus nerka; assembly: GCF_034236695.1. Classification (NCBI taxonomy): domain Eukaryota; kingdom Metazoa; phylum Chordata; class Actinopteri; order Salmoniformes; family Salmonidae; genus Oncorhynchus; species Oncorhynchus nerka. The sequence continues at coordinate 50,933,947 of NC_088412.1, read as the reverse complement.
ATGGCTTTCTTCTTGTCATTCTTCCATAAAGGCCAGATTTGTGCAATATACGACTGATTGTTGTCCTATGGACAGAGTGTCCCACCTCAGCTGTAGATCTCTGCAGTTCATCCAGAGTGATCATGGGCCTCTTGGCTGCATCTCTGATCAGTCTTCTCCTTGTATGAGCTGAAAGTTTAGAGGGACGGCCAGGTCTTGGTAGATTTGCAGTGGTCTGATACTCCTTCCATTTCAATATTATCGCTTGCACAGTGCTCCTTGGGATGTTTAAAGCTTGGGAAATCTTTTTGTATCCAAATCCGGCTTTAAACTTCTTCACAACAGTATCTCGGACCTGCCTGGTGTGTTCCTTGTTCTTCATGATGCTCTCTGCGCTTTTAACGGACCTCTGAGACTATCACAGTGCAGGTGCATTTATACGGAGACTTGATTACACATAGGTGGATTGTATTTATCATCATTAGTCATTTAGGTCAACATTGGATCATTCAGAGATCCTCACTGAACTTCTGGAGAGAGTTTGCTGCACTGAAAGTAAAGGGGCTGAATAATTTTGCACGCCCAATTTTTCAGTTTTGATTTGTTAAAAAAGTTTGAAATATCCAATAAATGTTGTTCCACTTCATGATTGTGTCCCACTTGTTGTTGATTCTTCACAAAAAAATACAGTTTTATATCTTTATGTTTGAAGCCTGAAATGTGGCAAAAGGTCGCAAAGTTCAAGGGGGCCGAATACTTTCGCAAGGCACTGTACTTCACTGTATCCATATCAGTAAGGCCAGATTGTCCAAATTCTACCCAAACGTTGAAGGTACATTTGACCGATGTAAAAGCTCCTTGGCGGACTTGACTCGCATGTTCTGGTCCTGTCCCCATCTGGTAGGCTATTGGTCCACTATATTTAAAACCCTTTCATTTGGAGTTGCAGCCTAGTACAGAAATAGTTATTTTTGGAGTATCAAACAACAATCCTGCCCTGACCAGTAGACAGCTAGATGCCTTTGCCTCTCTGTTGACCCGCAGAAGGAGTTTATTGGATTCTAAAATCTGTAAATCCACCCTTAGCTTCGCTTTGGCTCAAGGATTTGATGCTGTTCCTAAAATTAAGTATACCATTCGAGGGTCAACCAACTCATTTTACTCCACCTGGGACCCGACGATATCCTATTTTGACTCCAAACACTTCCTCCAGATTAGTACTCTTGGCCTCACCTCCACTCCTTTGACTCCAAACACTTCCTCCAGATTAGTACTCTTGGCCTCACCTCCACTCCTTTGACTCCAAACACTTCCTCCAGATTAGTACTCTTGGCCTCACCTCCACTCCTTTGACTCCAAACACTTCCTCCAGATTAGTACTCTTGGCCTCACCTCCACTCCTTTGACTCCAAACACTTCCTCCAGATTAGTACTCTTGGCCTCACCTCCACTCCTTTGACTCCAAACACTTCCTCCAGATTAGTACTCTTGGCCTCACCTCCACTCCTTTGACTCCAAACACTTCCTCCAGATTAGTACTCTTGGCCTCACCTCCACTCCTTTGACTCCAAACTTCCTCCAGATTAGTACTCTTGGCCTCACCTCCACTTCCTCCAGATTAGTACTCTTGACTCCAAACACTTCCTCCAGATTAGTACTCTTGGCCTCACCTCCACTCCTTTGACTCCAAACACTTCCTCCAGATTAGTACTCTTGGCCTCACCTCCACTCCTTTGACTCCAAACACTTCCTCCAGATTAGTACTCTTGGCCTCACCTCCACTCCTTTGACTCCAAACACTTCCTCCAGATTAGTACTCTTGGCCTCACCTCCACTCCTTGATGTTATTATAAAATGATTGGCTGCTGATTAAAATAGGCATAGCACAAACTCATAATTACACTATTGTCTTTCCTTATCATTCAGTTAGGCCTCATTTTAAATTCAATTGTGAAGTAAGGTGCACAATTATCGCCCATTCACCTATTTGACATTCATTCAGTGAGGAGAGAGAGACTCATTAGTACCTGACTGGGTACCAACGTCCAACAGCACATTGTCTTGGCGGGTTAAGTTGGGAATAGGTGTGGAAACAAATGGTAAAAAGGCTCTACTTTTCTGTTTGTGATTTCAAAATGCTGACAAATGAGCAGTGTAAAATACAAACATTTAGGAAAAGTCAGGGAAGGAGCAGGACATAAAAATAAAAATAATAATTTAATTGACAAAATGAAAGGTTGGCCACAGCTGTTGGCCACAGCTGTTGGCCTGTGACGGTTCTTGTGTTAAGAGTGAACCTGTTCCACTAATCATGTCAGTGAGGTAGCTGTTCTCATTTAACTTGTATCAGAGGGAAACCCGGAGTGTGTAGTATGCAGTAACTCATCAGTCAATTCCAGTTGGAGTCAGTGATGAGATTACTGGCAGATAATGTTCAGAGACCACTCAATATGACAAATCCAATGTTCTGACCTTTCAAATTCTGTGTGTTTGTGTGTGTACTTGCACGTGCGTGTGTGTAGGAGCAGCGTCTGCTGATCATCCTCAGTAACTGTCAGTACCTGGAGAAACACACATTCCTTAATCTGGCTGAACACTTTGAGCGACACGGATTCACCGGGACTGAGAAGATCACACGGGTGAGTAGAGAGGACACACACACACGCACACACACGCACGCACAACCTTGGGAAGCTGCAACTTTAGCTTTCTGTGTGTCAGAAACAACAAACGGTTAACTGGCCCCTTAGATATTTTGGTGTTTAGTTTTTTGCTGTTCTGTGAAGAAGAATGTTTGTCACCAAAGATATGATGAGAAAGACGTTTGTTTCAGGGCAGAGCAATTACACTCACTTTCTCTTTAAACACTTAAATGTCAGATCTCTGAGTCAGTCTCGTTCTCTCTCTCACATATTGGTTGGACCTTCCCGTAAAAACAGCTGAGCGGCCTGTAACAGTTGGTTAAAAGCCACTCAGGGCAGTTTATTGGGTTTTTGAGCCCTTGTTTTTGCCTAGGGAACAATATTGTGACTATAAGACCATCAATAAAGTTACTGTAAAAGCACTTTGCGACAACTGCTGATGTTGGGAGGGATTTCTAAATCAAATCAATTGAAATCTGCTCCCAGGTTAGTGTTTATGTAGCTGTGTTAATTAGGTTTGTCTCTACCTCTGTTTCCAGGTGATTGTACATGCTGTGAAGGAGCTGGATGAGAGTTTGTTTGATGCCTACATCGAGAGGAAGTCTGATCCCATCGTAGGATCCCTGGAACCAGGCATCTATGCTGGACACTTCGACTGGAGAGACTGCGGAACACCCACAGGTATACACACACACAGGTCTATGCTGTCTACTTCAATTGGAGGGACTGCACACCTTAATCGCAGGACATTATGCGCTATGGCCAGGATTCAAACAGACACAGATTAACGACCTCTGCACTGTTGATGGACTTTTAAAATTCAGAGATTGCCTTCGCAATGTTGAGTTTCTGAGCCAAGCCACAGGTGTGACAGAGAAAGGGGGGTTTACCCATAATAACCCCTGACCTAGAGTGCCTTGACTTTTTCATTTACAGCCTTATTCTAAAATTGATAAAATATATTTTTTTAAATCCTCAGCAAGCTACACAGAATACCCCATAACGACAAAGTGAAAACATTTTTTTTTTTTTGCAAATGTATTAAATAACATGAAAACCTTTATTTACATAAGTATTCAGACCCTTTGCTATGAGACTTGAAATTGAGTTCAGGTGCATCCTGTTTCCATTGATCATCCTTGAGATGTTTCTCCATTGGAGTCCACCAGTGGTAAATTCAATTGATTGGACATGTTTTGGAAAGGCACACACCTGTCTATATAAGGTCCCACAGTTGACCGTGCATGTCAGAGCAAAAACCAAGCCATGATTTCGAAGGAATTGTCCATAGAGCACGAGACAGGATTGTGTGGAGGCATCTGGGGAAGGGTACCAAAACATTTCTGCAGCATTGAAGGTCCCCAACAACACAGTGGCCTCCATCATTCTTAAATGGAAGAAGTTTGGAACCACCAAGACTCTTCCTAGGGCAGGCCGCCCGGCCAAACTGAGCAATCGGGGAGAAGGGCCTTGGTCAGGGAGGGCACTCTGACAGAGCTCTAGAGTTTCTCAGTGGAGATGGGAGAACCTTCTGCAGCACTCCACCAATCAGGCCTTTATGGTAGAATGGCCAGACGGAAGCCACTCTTCAGTAAAAGGCACATGACAGCCCGCTTGGAGTTTGCCAAAAGGAACCTGAAGTTTCTCAGACCATGATTCTCTGGTCTGATGAAACCAAGGTTGAACTCTTAGGCCTGAAAATGGCTGTGCAAAATGAGAGACCTGAAAATGGCTGTGCAGCAGCGCTCCTCATCCATCCTGACAGAGCTTGAAAGGATCTGGAGAGAAGAATGGGAGAAACTCCCCAAACACAGGTGTGCCAAGCTGTACAGTCATACCCAAGAAGACTCAGTGGTAATCGCTGCCAAAGGTGCTTCAGCAAAGTACTAAGGAAAGGGTCTGAATACTTATGTAAATGGGATATTATGGGGGAATTCTGTGTAGATTTGAGGGTGGGAAATTATTTTATCAAGGGGTCTGAAAACTTTTCGAAGGCACTGTATGTAGTCTTTTGGCTTACATCAAAATATACTAAATCTGACAGGGGAATTCAGGGGACTGTCTGAGCAGCCCTGTGTGTGTTTTGTGGTGTATGTGTATGTCATATGTGGAGAGACATACTGTAATGTCTCTGTGTGTCTGTTTGAAGTGTTACTGTAAACAGTGCTTGGATGCACTTAGCCAGGGGTTCAAATATGAGTATACTCTATGGGCTTGATGTCTACCCTTTGTATATTTTTTTTCTCTCTCTCTCTCTTTCATTTTCTCTCTATATTCTCTCTTAAGAAGTTGTTTTGTATTTTTGTGGGTGGGGGAGCTCCTTGTGTGTGTCATCTGCACAGTGCAGGAAATGTCAAACATGAATTCTCAGTGAATCTTCGTTCTATACACACACACACACACACACACACACACAATCTAAATTGGTCTGATATAAGTAGTGACATGGACAATATATCATTATGGTCTGTGGTTTTGGGTGTGTGTGTGCAAAAGTCCATGCACACACACACACACATGCACACGGATGTGCAGTGAGACCAGGTGAAACTTGGTGGTTTTACGTACCTTACGGAACAGGAAGTTAATCGGTGTGTGTGTTTGACATAACCCCACTCCCCCACCTCCAAAATGCTCCAAGGAGTGAAAGTGTGTGTGTGTGTGTTCTGCTAATAGTGAAACAGGAACATTTGGACTTAATAACCACAACTATAAGGAATAGGATATGATACTTTCACTGGCTTAGCGTGTGTAGGCCTAGCCTATATGTGTGTGTGATTTAGGGCATGCTGCAAACCATTACCAGCGGAAAAAGCAACTTTCACTGTTTTTTTTTTTTTGTTTTTTTTTCTCGTGGTATTACTCTCACAGCGCCCCTTGGAAGTATTAACCTAAAGTACCAGACACCAGCATACAACTCTTCTATTGTCTTTTCAACATGTTAGTGGTGGCTATATTTATACATCCACCATTCCCCAGAGTGAATGTGGGTCTATAAACCACTTTCTCGTTAGAAAGACCAGGCGCATTTTTCGGATCTAACAAAATGTTCAATCTAAGTGCTGACGGTAGCGCAATAGGTTCAGGGCTGTGTCAGAACTATTTTTGCTATTTTCACATCCAGAATTATGGCCGCCGTTGCTGGCTGTGGCGCCAAAGGGCTGGGTTTTGATGAATAAACCAGTTGTGGGTGTGTCGAGACTTGGCCCCCTGACTGGCCAATGAGAATGTGCTCCATAGCTAAATACGTGGTTGCTTCAAGTTGTGTGTTTTATGTATTCTATTGTCATCAACTCCAATTGCAATGTTAGTCCGTTATAGTTTGTTAAATAGCTTACAGAAACAACGTAACAACATGTAGACCATCTTTGCGAAATACGTTAACTTGAACCTGTTCGCAGTCCACATTGTTCTAAGTATTTGCATGGCTTCAACATGGAAATATACATTGATTGTACAAAACATTATGCTCTTTCCATGACTGACCAGTTGAATCCGGGTGAAAGCTATGATCCCTTAATGATGTCACTATGATCCCTTAATGATGTCACTATGATCCCTTAATGATGTCACTATGACCCCTTAATGATGTCACTATGACCCCTTAATGATGTCACTATGACCCCTTAATGATGTCACTATGACCCCTTAATGATGTCACTATGACCCCTTAATGATGTCACTATGATCCCTTAATGATGTCACTATGACCCCTTAATGATGTCACTATGATCCCTTAATGATGTCACTTGTTTAGGGCTGTCCACGACAAAAAATAATAATATTGGTCGGCCAAAAGTCGTCTTATTTCGACTAATCAATTGGTGAAAATGTTTAAATGTGTATTTTTCCATATATAGACAAACCGTATGGTTTTTAAAAAAAAAAAAAAATCAACTACAGTTGAAGTCAGGATGTTTACATACACTTAGGTTGGGGTCATTAAAACTTGTTTTTCAACCACTCCACATATTTCTTGTTAACAAACTATAGTTTTGGCAAGTCGGTTAGAACATCTACTTTGTGCCTGACAAGTAATTTTTCCAACAATTGTTTACAGATTATTTCACTTATAATTCCCTGTATCACAATTCCAGTGGATCAGAAGTTTTCATACACTAAGTTGACTGTGCCTTTAAACAGCTTGGAAAATTCCAGAAAATTATGTCATGGCCTTAGAAGCTTCTGATAGGCTAATTGACATAATTTGAGTCAATTGGAGGTGTACCTGTGGTTGTATTTCAATGCCTACCTTCAAACTCAGTACCTCTTTGCTTGACATCATGGGAAAATCAAAAGAAATCAGCCAAGACCTCAGGAAAAAAAATGTAGACCTCCACAAGTCTGGTTCATCCTTGTGAGCAATTTCCAAATGCCTGAAGGTACCACGTTCATCTGTACAAACAATAGTACGCAAGTATAAACACCATGGGACCACGCAGCCTTCATACCGCGCGGGAAGGAGACGCGTTCTGTCTCCTAGAGATGAACATACTTTGGTGTGAAAAGTGCAAATCAATCCCAGAACAACAGCAAAGGACCTTGTGAAGATGCTGGAGGAATAAGGTACAAAAGTATCTATATCCACAGTAAAACAAGTCCTATATCGACAACCTGACAGGTCGATCAGCCAGGAAGACCAGACTAGGAGGCTTGCAAGCCGAAGAACCCCATCCCAACCGTGAAGCACGGGGGTGGCAGTGTCATGTTGTGGGGTGCTTTGCTGCAAGAGGGACTGGTACACTTCACAAAATAGATGGCATAGTGGTTGAAAAACGAGTTTTAATGACTCCAGCCTAAGTGTATGTAAGCTTCGGACTTCAACTCCTATATATTTTTTTGTACTTTTACCCATTTTTTGTGATTTCCAATTGGTAGTTAGTCTTGTCCCATCACTGTAACTCCCCTTCAGACTCGGGAGAGGCGAAGGTCTGGAGCCATGCGTCCTCCGAAACACAACCCTGCCAAGCCCTACTGCTTCTTGACACACTTAACCCGGAAGCCAGTGTGTCGGAAGAAACACCTTCGACTTCATCAAAGTCACATTGCAGGCACCTGGCCCACCACAAGGAGTCGCTAGAGCGCGATTGGACAAGGAAATCCCGGCCGGCCAAACCCTTCCCTAACCCGGACGACACTGAGTCAATTGTGCGCCGTCTCATGGGTCTCCCTGTCACGGCCAGCTGGGATTGGTCCAGGGTCTTTAGTGACGCCTCAAACGGGAGGCCCCTAGAGCGAATAATTCTGATCAAATTCTAAACGATTGAAACCATTTGTTTCTCTAAATACACTAACAGGCACCATCATTTCTCACTGTGTGCATATAATATTAAAAAAGACTGTGGAGGGTGTAACACACATCCCATCACAGTAGCTGCACAAAGAGCCAATATAAAGAATATAGGAGATTGCCCACTCACCGTTATACTGCTGCCAAATATAATTTTATAAACATAATCATAACCATCTAACAGATCAGATGAGCATGCGCACCAAGGACGATCTCACAATAAAGCCAGGACGGTGAATCATTCTAATAAGTTTGCTTCTTTTTTGTTTTAAACAACAACAATAAATACATGTACATTTGAATTATATCATAAAATTGCCAGGATAAAAAAGTCACAGCGCTGGTATAAGACCGGTAAATGACCAATCCTTACTCAACAGAAAGTAGCAGAACGCTGGCTTTAATAAGTCGAAATTGCAAATGAATGTGTGTTTGACACTAGAGCCGCCTTAATGCCAGACAACAATAGAACTCCAAGCTTGACAACTTTTGTTCCACTCCATTTTAGTCTGATCTTATTGTAAAAGAAAACGTGTCAATGTTTGGTCTGGGATCATTTTCATTTTATCAGGTTTGGGTGTTGGACTGGGTTTTGATGTCATTGCGAAACTATTCTCCTACAGGTGTGAGGAACTACCTGAAAGAAGCATTGGTGAACATCATCACTGTCCATGCAGAGGTAATTCTTGTACTCAAAGACATGCACGACTAAAATGATTTAAAAAATATATATATATATTTGACTTTTTCTCCCCATATTTCGTTCTTGTTCTCGTCACTGCAACTCCCCAACGGGCTCGGGAGAGGCGAAAGAGGAGTCGTGTCCTCCGAAACATGACCCGCCTCTAGCCCTACGATGCAGTGCCTTAGACCACTTCTTTTCTGTACAATGACTAGAACCTCTCACCGTTACTTACATTAAATCAGTAGACTTACATAATTCATTGAATCAGTGGACACCTCCAATCTAACCCTCTCTCTCTAATTTAGGTCTTTACAGTGTCTAAGGACCTAGTTCCCAGGGTTTTGAGTAGAATCATTGAGGCTGTGGCGGAAGAGATGAGTCGCCTGATGCAGTGCGTCTCCTCCTTCAGCAAGAACGGGGCCATACAGGTACACACACACACTTTCAGTTTGCCACTCTCTCGGGTAAGTCAAATGGGCCAATTGTGTGGGGATTTACCCTCTTTTACTGACCACAGTAACCCCCAACTACCTCTTCCAAACCAGCTGTACTACCTACTTGTCACACCCTGATCTGTTTCACCTGTCTTGTGCTTGTCTCCACCCCCCACCAGGTGTCTCCTATTTTTCCCCATTATACCCTGTGTATTCATACCTGCGTTTTATGTTTGTCTATTGCAAGTATGTCTTGTCTTGTCAGGTCTTACCAGTCCTGACCCTGAGCCTGCCTACCGTTCTGCGCCTGTTTGACCTTGCCTTGGATTACGAACTGCCTGCCCTCGACCGGCCCTTTACCTGCCCCTTAGTGCGATATGCAGAATATTTATTATACAATCTGCCTCCTGTCTCTGTATCTGGGTCATATCCTGAGTTGTGGTAGTACGAACTGGCCATGACTGACCCAGCAGACTCTGACCAGCTCTGCAACGCCGTCTTCTCCCAAGGAGCTACCATTGGAAGACATTGGAAGTGCCTTCATAGGCTTATGGAAAGACTCCAGACCATGGCAGAACACCATGACCTTCAATGCATTACTGGAGCTATTCTGCAGATTATCTACCAGGCAGCAAGCCACTACGGTAACCTCCCAGACTCTCTGTAACCCCGCTACCAGCGGCGTTTCTCCTTAGCCTACCCCGGCTTACCTCCTCCGAAGCGCTATGCTGGTGATCCCAGAAGCTGCCGGGTGTTTCTCTCCCAGCGCTCCCTCATTTTCGAGCTGCATCCCTCTACATTTCTGTCTGACCATTCTAAGATAACATATCTTATAACGCTGATTTCCGGGAGGGCACTCGCCTGGGCTACGGCGGTGTTGGAGCAACAATCCACTGTTTGCCTTAGGCTGGAGGATTTCATGGCAGATGTAAGGAAGGTGTTCGACTCTCTGTTGTCTGAGAGAGAGAGGTGGCTCGTAAAGCTACTTCAACTGTGTCAAGACCCCTGTAGTGTGGCAGACTACGCAGTAGACTTTTGCACTTTAGCCACTGAGTGTGCCTGTACCCCAGAATCCCTGTTCGACATGTTCCTTCATGGATTATCAGTGTGAATTAAGGACGACCTCGTAGCCCGGGAGCTGCCCTTGGACCTCGACTCTCTCATAGCCTTGACCATAAGGATCGTTGGGCGACTACTGGAACGCAGTAGAGAAAGGTCTGATCCCGGGCACACGCACCCGTCCACGATATTCCCCTCGCCTCCGAAGAACCCCGGAAATCCGTGACGCTTGCATTCCCAAGAGATTCCAATATCACCAAAGTTCCCTCAGAAATCATTGAGGACTGTCGACTCGCCTCATACGGTGCCCATGCAACTGGACAGGGCTAGATTGTCCCTTGAGGAATGTTTACACAGACTGAGCTCTAAAAGCTGTATGTATTGTGGAATTTCAGGACATTACATTACTGTCCAGTAAAAAGCCCAGGCTCATCAGTAGGTACGAATACGCTGGTGGGTCATACAGGGAGTTTCCCAGCTCCCATTACTCATACTCCTCTCCATGCTATCCTGTTGTGGGGTGACCGGTTTAAATCTCTCCAGGTACTTGTGGACTCTGGGGCCGATGAGAGCTTTATAGACACTACCCTGGTGTCGGAGCTGGGTATCTCCACACAACTCCTCTCCGTTCCCATGGACGCCAGAGCATTGGATGGACGCTCTATTGGCAGGGTTACCCACAGTCCTATTCCTATTAACCTGCGAGTGTCAGGGAATCACAGTGAGTCCATGCGGTTCCTGCTCATTGAATGTCCTCATGCAGCCGTGGTTTTGGGTTTTGTCGTGGCTCCAGAGGCACAACCCCCTGATCGACTGGGCTACGGGCTCTATCCTGGGTTGGAACCCGTTCTGCCATGCACATTGCCTCAGGGCAGCGCAGCCCGCCCCTGGACATCCTCCTTCGGAAAGCCTTGGATCTCTATCCGCAGTTCCCGTGGAGTATCAGGACCTCTGGGAGGTTTTCAACAAGGCACGCGCCACATCTCTTCCTCCGCATTAACTGTTTGACTGCGCCATTGACCTCCTCCCTGGCACTAAACCGCCTTGGGGTGGCTTTATTACCTGTCTTGCCCGTAGACCAGGACCATGGAAGAGTACATTGAGAACTCTCTGGGAGCAGGGTTCATTCATTCTTCTTCCTCCCCTGCCAGCGCAGGGTTCTTCTTTATGGAGAAGAAGGACAAAACCCTGCGCCCGTGTGTCGACTACTGGGGCCTTAACCTTTTTGGGATAGGGGGCAGCATTTTCACTTTTTGATGAATAGCATGCCCAGAGTGAACTGGCCTACCAAATACACAGTGTCTATGGGGTCAAGTTGCACTTCCAAAGGCTTCCACTAGATGTAAAGCGTCTTTAGAATCTTGTTTCAGGCTTCTGCTATAAAGGAGGGGGGAATGGGAGCTGAATGAGTCATGGGTCTGGCAGAGTGTCTCAGGCTCGTGATGTGCGTTCCCGACAGAGTTAGCTCTCGTTCCAGTGCTTTTCTACAGACAATGGAATTCTCCGGTTGGAACCTTATTGATGATTTATGTTAAACATCCTAAAGATTGATTCCATACATCGTTTGACTTGTTTCTACGACCTGTAACGGAACTTTTTGAGTTTTTCACGCCTCATGAGGATGGATTACTGGGCTGAACACGCTAACAACAAGTGACTATTTGGACATAAATGATGGACTTTATGGAACAAATCAGACATTTATTGTCAAACTGGGATTCCTGGGAGTACCTTCTGATGAAGATCATCAAAGGTAAGTGAATATTTATAATGTTATTTCTGACTTCTGTTGACTCCAACATGGCAGATATTTCTTTGGCAGGATTGGGCTCTGAGCGCCGTACTCAGATTATGCTTTTTCTGTTGTTGTTTTTTTAATCTGACACAGCGGTTGCATTAAGGAGAAGTCTATCTTTAATTCTGTGAATAACACTTGTATCTTTTATCAATGTTTATTATGAGTATTTCTGCAAAATCACCTGATGTTTTGGAATCAAAACATTCCTGCACGTAACGCGCCAATGTAAACTGAGATTTTTGGAAATAAATATTCACATTATCGAACAAAACTTACATGATGTCCTATGAGTGTCATCTGATGAAGATCATTAAAGGTTAGTGATTAATTTTATGTTTGGCTGGAAAAATGGCTGTGTTTTTTTGACTTGGCTATGACCTAATCATATGTTGTGCTTTCGCTGTAAAGCCTTTTTGAAATTGGACACGATGGGTAGATTAAAAAGAAGTTTGTCTTTCATTTGCTGTATTGGACTTGTTAATGTGTAAAAGTTAAATATTTCAAAAAAATATTTTGGAATTTCGTGCGATTCCTTTTCAGTGGAATGTTGTCGAGGGGTTCCGCTAGCGGAACACTTGCCCTAGTTAATGACATCTCGGTAAAGAACCGTTACCCGCTACTACTCCTCGGCTTTCGAGCATCTCCAGGGGGAGACCGTATTCTCGAAGTTGGACCTTCGGAACGCCTACCCTCTGGTTCGGATACGGGAAGGAGACGAATAGAAGACAGACTTTAACACAGCTAATGGGCACTACGAGTGTCTGGTTATGCCATTCGGACTGACCAACACTTCCACAGTGTTCCAGGCTCTGGTCAATGATGTGCTCCGTGACATGTTGAACTGGTTCGTCTTTGTCTACCTTGACAAAATCGCTGTCTATTCCCATGCGGTTCAGGAGTGTGTTCTCCACATCTGACAAGTCCTCCAGCACCTCCTGAAGAACTAGAAGTGTGAATTTCATCGCTCCACCATCTCCTTTATTGGGATACGTCATCGCTGCCGGGAACATTTTAGATTGATCCGGACAAGGTGAGAGCGGTGGTGGAGTGGCCCCACATCCAGAGTGAAGCTGCAGCGTTTCCTTGGGTTTGCACATTTCTACCGCCACTTCATCCGGGACTAAAGCACCCTGGCTTCCCCCTCTCTGCACTCACCTCACCCAAGGTTCCATTCACGTGGTCCCCAGCTGCTGACCGGGCGTTTTTGGATCTCAAACATCGGTTCACAACAGCCCCCATCTTAATCCATCCGGACCCGTCCTGTCAGTTCGTAGTGGAGGTTGACACCTCGGACGTTGGAGTGAGGGCCGTCCTGTCCCAGTGTTCTTCCCAGGACCAAAAGCTGCATCCCTGCTCTTTCCTTTCCCATCGTCTTAATCCCCAGGGTGAGATTAAGACTCCGCGTCAAGCTCCAGCCGGCCTCCTTCAACCACTCCCTGTTCCTCATCGCCCCTGATCCCATATATCCCTGAACTTTGTCATTGGTCTCCCTCCGTCTGATGGCAACATCACCGGTGGTGGATCAGTTTTCCAAAACTGCCCATTTAATCCCCCTTCCCAAGTTACCCTCAGCCAAGGAGACGGCCCAACTCATGGTACAGCACGTCTTCCAAATCCATGGACTTCTGGTCGACATAGTCTCGGATCGTGGTCTTCAGTTCTCGTCGCGATTCTGGAAGGCTTTCTGCAACCTCATTGGGTCGTCAGCCAGCCAGTCCTCCTGGATTGAATCTAGCGGCCAGTCGGAGCTTGCCAATCAGGACCTGGTGATGTCCCTTCGGTGCCTCATCTCAGCCAACCCCACCCACCTGGAGCCAATAACTCGTGTGGGTGGAATACGCCCAGAACACCCTTCCCTGCTCGGCCATTGGTCTCTCAACCCACGGAGCACTCAGAGGACATCAGCCCTGGCTCTTCCCTGAGCAAGAGGAAGAGGTCAACACCCTCGGCTCCAGATGTTTGTCCACCGCTGTCGGCATACCTGGAAGAGGTATAGCTGGTAGCCGGGGCCCGGTTGCGGTCCGCTTGTCTACGATACCTGGAGGTGGTCTTACGAAGAGCGCCGGACCCTGGCTACCCGCTATCGTCTCGGGCAGAGGGTATCAGCCCTTTCCCCATCTATCGTCTCGGACAGAGGGTATCAGCCCTTTCCCCATCTATCGTCTCGGGCAGAGGGTATCAGCCCTTTCCCCATCTATCGTCTCGGGCAGAGGGTATCAGCCCTTTCCCCATCTATCGTCTTGGGCAGAGGGTATCAGCCCTTTCCCCATCTATCGTCTCGGGCAGAGGGTATCAGCCCTTTCCCCATCTCTAAAGTCCTTAGCCCCATCGCTGTTCGTCTTCTGTTGCCCCGCACCCTCTGTATACATCCCACTTTCCATGTGTCTAGGATTAAACCTCTGTCTCACTGCCCTGTGTCTCCTGTTCCTGTTTCTCTTGCTCTCAAGTTTTGTTTTTCTAGTCTTCCCAGATCTGACCTTTCTGCCTGTCCTGACCCTGAGCCTGGCTGCCATTCTGTCCCTGTTTGACTCTGCCTTGAATTACGAACCACTGCCTGCCCTCGACCTGCCCTTTGCTTGCCCCTTTGTATAATAAATATTCTGAGTATCGAGCTATTCACCTCCTGTGTCTGCATCTGGATCATATCCTGACTCGTGAAACTACTATATACTGCTCACTCTACAGCTTTGATACTTTAAGTACCCTAAGTATATCCGTATATGCTTTTATCCATTCCTTTCTTTCTCTTTATCCTCTTTCATCCCTCTCTTTCTCTCTCTGCAGGCCCGTTTGGAGATAGATTCTCTGAGAGATGCTGTAGCCTCCTACCTGTCATCTGAGAGCCAGTAAGGCCCATAGAACCCCCACTGACACTGTACACCACTACACACCTGTTTACCACACGTACACATACACTACACTTCCATACACTGTTCATACTATACCAATGTACATGAATTACAGAGATTATACATTACTCTCACTTTCATTCCTGTAAATCACATTCATCTTCCCCACACCTCTAGTCGTCATCACCTGGTGGTATATGGAAAAGGAAGCGAAAACAGAACTTTACCAGCAATCCAACTGGTTTAATCAGGTTCTGTGACTTAAGCAGAACTTTACCAGCAATCCAACTGGTTTAATCAGGTTCTGTGACTTAAGCAGAACTTTACCAGCAATCCAACTGGTTTAATCAGGTTCTGTGACTTAATATGAGTCTGTCTTTGTGTTATGGTATGTCTCTCTCTCCTTCTGTGTGTGTAGTATAATTTGTTGGTATGTGTGGTGTTGTGTTAACTGTGTATATCTTGTTTAAGCGCCAGCTTCAAGCAGGCTCTGGAGGTCCTTCCCCAGCTACACAACGGAGCAGACAAAAAGTAAGTCATTCGTTAAGGTTCAAGCTGCCACTAGAACAAGATTCATTATGAAAAATGCCAACCTGCACAGTACAGTGGGGATGATTCTACCTCTTATTTTCCCTCTTGTCTGTCTCTTGTCTTCTCCCTCCCTCCCTCCCTCTCTCTCTCTCTCTAGGTTACTGGAGGAGCTGCTGAATAAATTTAAGAGCCGTATGCAGCTCCAGCTCACCTGTTTCCAGCCCTCTAATGTCCAGCCTGTCAAGAGATGAGTCTGTAAAATGTCTCTTCAATATTAATATAATGGCACTATAGTATCTCTATCTATCAAATATGTGCAATGCCAATTTACTTGCACCGATAAACTCTCGTAGCTTTTTGTTAAATTGTTATAAGATCTAGAATGGAAATTAGCACGCTAGTCTTTTTCACGCTAATCTCTTTTTTCATTTTAGATATGTACATTCATTTTCTGAGTTAATCTCATAGTTAATCTGGGCAGCCCCTCTACTGTGGAATCATGCTAATTATGCTATTGTTAGATGGCCACTCATCTAGAAATCAGCATCCCAGTCCCTAGGCAAGCTAGGTAATGCCAGCCTGGTGTTTGAGACAAGACTGTCTCTCTTCTACTGAGAAACCAGTCAACATATGTGGTCCCTGATTTCTGTATGTTCATAAAGAAACTGCACATGGTCACTATTATGCTCTGTCCTCTTATTACCGTCTCAATTGCCAAATAAAGACACATTTCTATGATTTATGTTCTTGTAACCAGCCACATTTGTGACAGTGAAAGAGAGCGCATATAGTCATCTCTGTCCCATAGACGGTAAGGCCTCAGCCGTGCAACAGTACGTTAATAGCCAAAACAGTCACCTCTGGCGGTTGTTGTACTAACAGCTCACGCAATGAGTCTGGCACACTAGAGTCTGGGGTAGGGCCGGTTAGGGTATTGGTAGGGCGGGGTGGGGAGTGGTCTATGTTAACTCCTTAGTTACTGGCTATAAACCAAAACGTTGCACAGAGATTCGGTTGTAGGTGTGAGGACTTAGCGATTACTGAACTGCGATGGATGGTTGCGGTTTTGAAGTGTGTGTGGTCGTATGTCAGACGTAGTAGTAGACGAAGGCTGCCACACCCATGAGTCGTGGGATTATCAAAGGGCGCGTCCCTAGAACCGGCACTGTGGGATTTTATCACAAAATATTGTAACATTTTACACACGTACATGACTGATTATGAAAGCATCACTCATTACGAGAAAACTCAACACAAAACATGATGGGGACTTGAATAACCTACCAGAAATCAACTAGCTCTAACCAAAAAATGCTAATAAAAGATCATGAGATTGAAATGTTTTATATTATTATTAGACAATAATTTGCCATATAATTCTTGTTACTGATTATTGTTTTTTTTTTTTGGGGGGCGGTTTTGGGGACACTTGAAAAAGAGATTTCGTCCTGCTAAGTAAATGTTCTTATTGACAAAACAAACCCAAAAACATGTCAATGTTCTTATTGCCACTATCGACCTCAAATTTCTCAATGTAGGCTACATTATCAGCAGCAATGTAGGCTACATTATCAGCAGCAGCAGCCCATTGTTTCTAAGGCCAGGCAGGGGGGGAAAGTTATTTAGACAGGGTGTTTTGATTGTCTGTTCTAAACTTAGCTCTGTCTCTGTAGCGTCCACCCACGGATTCATCATCACAACAGCAGTAGGTTCAAAGCCCTCGGGTCTCATCCTTCTTCCACCGGTAAACTGTTTACAGCAATCGAGAGGTGAGGAGGGGAGTTTTACACTTCTGTTCCATCCGGGACACCGCAGGTCGAGAGGACCAGGCCTATCAATCAAAACATGTTTACACTGATCTCATTCTCTGAAATGGGTGATATTGACACTGGCAGTAGGTAGAGGGAGGGATTTGTGTAGGTAGATGGTGGAGTGGAAAGTGTCTGGCAAACCAGTTGGTTATTATCAAAAATCTGTTATTTTGCCATTGTATGATTTCTCATTTATTTAAGTTGGCTGCACGTGTGCACATTTTTCTGTGTGATTTACATTGACAGCCATTTCTCCTCCATAAGGTATTACAATGTGGTATCAAGTGTCGTCATCAGCCTTGTTTACCTTATTAGACCGTGGAGAAGTAACCACACAGATGTGTCACTCATTCTGGGGTTTTCACTATTCTTCCATGGAAGTTAATGTTGTTTGGCATGTCAAAGGCACCCCAGGAAACAGTTCTAAACCCTCTTCAGTTCTAATGCCTCTTCTGGGGCGGAAAGAGTGTCCGACCTCTTCCTCCTCCCCTGGTGATGTCATCACCCATTGTTTATGACCGCGTTCTCCTGCGAGTGTGTTTGATCAACCAGCATCATCCTGCATCTGAACCAGGCTTCCTGTACACACACAAAGGATGTCACTTCTCACAAATCCCTTATCTAACACGAGCCCTCTTTCTAGTCATTTGATGTGTGTCTCAGAACATGCAAAGTTTTTTTTGTTGCTTAAAACGTTTTAATTATTCCATTACAAAACATTCCCCAATGTATGACACAGTGAGCCAATCCAAAGGTTTGGGCATGCTAGTACGTGTTTCAGTGTGGTCGAATCTCAGTGGTAGTCTTTGGTCATCTCTGAACTGCAGTATTTATGATTGAGGAAATGTGACGCTATACACTAGAAGTAACAGGGCAAATGTATTTACAGAAGAAAGCATGTCAACATCAGCATGGCCATACTACACACGATCATACAAAAAACGCAGATACAAAAACACACACACACACACACACACATGACTCTAGAGCATGTCGATACAATCACTACAGCTGTCAGTTCTGTTGTCACAAAGTGGACCTTGCAAAATGGCGGTCAAGTTTGAGTCTTTAAGGCCAAAGGACGGCTCCCTGAGAGTAGGTGAAATACAGTTTGATCCATAAGAATTTGGGGTGTTGACTCCCTTACAACACACATCTACAGCATACAACTATCTGTTAGTCTCTTCAGTGGTCCCAGTGTACGTTCCCCCATGGCCTGGTTAAGTTCAGTTTGGCTTGGATTGGCATAGTTCTGCTTCAGCTTTGATGGAAAAGTGTGATCCAGAGTACAGTGTGACGACTCTTTCCTCGGCTCCCCAGGCTCTCCCTCTCTTCTCCTCTCCCCATGTCCTGCACCGCAGTCTGACTGATC
This sequence comes from Oncorhynchus nerka, assembly GCF_034236695.1. Lineage (NCBI taxonomy): Eukaryota > Metazoa > Chordata > Actinopteri > Salmoniformes > Salmonidae > Oncorhynchus > Oncorhynchus nerka. The sequence continues at coordinate 50,915,497 of NC_088412.1, read as the reverse complement.
AGAGATGGTCAGATTAGTCAGTCCTGCAGGGTGTTGCTATGGTGATGTGTGATGACCCTCTGGTAGTCCTCGGTTATGGAAGGGGTCATGCTGTGTTCCGTGACCCCAGGGAGAGGGAGGTCGTAGCTGCGGTAGTAGTGTCCGCTGGACTGCTGGGGCTGGGTGTAGTACAGCAGATGCCTGGCAAACATGGGCTCCACCTGCAGGAGTGGAGGGGAACAGCAGGGATTACTACTGGTGTCACAGAGGTGATGGTAAGGGGGTTAGGTGGTGAGATAGAAGGGGGACTGTACTGTAAGGAATTTCCTGTTACAAGGAATCAAACTGATATTTTGTGAGAGATAGATGGAGGTTACGGGGTATATAGAGGGTCAGGATTAGTTGATGGGGTGTGAGTAAAGAAGAGGGGGGCATTGAAGACAGAGGTCATGTTGATGTTAGGGGATGGTTCTATACCTGTACAGTGAGGGTCCTCTGTCTCTGGGGATCCAGACACTCGTCTCCGAAGCTCAGCAGCACCTGGAGACGTGGAGGGGGCCGACAGTGGAGGGCATAGCCCTGCAACTCTGGTAGACAGAGAGAAATAGAGGTTAATAGGGTCTAGATGGTCAGGTTAGGTACAGAGGAGCGGCATGGAGAGGGTCGACTGGAGGGAATAACCCTGCAGGTCTGAGATAGCAGGGGGAGGAGGGAGGGAGGGAGGGAGGGAGGGAGAGGAGAGGGAGAGAGAGAGAGAGAGAGAGAGAGAGAGAGAGAGAGAGAGAGAGAGAGAGAGAGAGAGAGAGAGAGAGAGAGAGAGAGAGAGAGAGAGAGTTGGGAGAGAGAGAGAGAGAGAGAGAGAGAGAGAGAGAGAGAGTTGGGTAGAGAGAGAGAGAGAGAGAGAGAGAGAGAGAGAGAGAGAGTTGGGTAGAGAAGTTTGCAAGGAGGGGACATTGGGTCGATAAAGGGTTAATTAATTTTGACCGATGCAAATTCCTATGAACTGGTGTGGTGGTGACTTTAGAGGTCATGTGACTGGGTGGAAAGTCCTGTGTCTATATGCAAATTAACCCAATCAGCCTGAACACATCTGTGGTAGGGCAAGGTGGGTGGGGATGAGGTCACATGACTGTATAATGTCCTATTCTTAAGTGTGTGGTGGAGAGTATGGAGGCAAGCTCAACATAATATTTACAGGAAAGGAGGACGTGTCTGCTTCCTGTCCACGACAAGGAAACAGCATGACAACAGTGCGGTTTAGTTTGCCAGTGAATGAGATGTGTGCGCATGCCTGCAGTTTACGTTAACTTACCTGTGAGGTAGTCCTGTGTGTGCAGTAGTTTACAGGTGTGTTCTCTCTCCAGCTTGTTGGGTTTGTCTACATAGGATGACAACCCTCCCTCCCAGAACACTCTCTCCTGGCACAGCCGCCGGGCGTAGAGGCCATCTGGGGCCATCCACAGTAGCACGCCCCTCTCCAGGGGACAACTTGGGGGGCTAGGAGGACACTCCTCCCCCCTCCCCAGGGTTGGGAGGCTGTCCAGGGGCAGGGGCACCAGGTCTGGACCCACAGTGGGGGAATAAAGCTTTTCGTCTGGGGAGCAGGGAGCGATGCGACAGCCCTCTGGACTGGAGGTGGTCACCTCCCTCCACAGAGAGTCCCGGTAAAACACTGACACGTGTAACCGCATATCTGGGGTGGAGGAAGGAGTAAGAGAAACAGCATAAAAATCAGAGTATTTAGCTAACTCCTGGAATACAGTATAAATTTGCCTTAGGTATAATGCGCAATTACATGGACTACAATCAAAATTATAATTTGTAAGTCAACAAGCGTGTGTGTGTGTGTGTGTGTGTACTGTACCTGAGAGTGCCTCTGCTGATCTCATGCTGGTGTCCAGTGTGAAGGGGGAGGGCTGGGCGTCAGTAGCGCTGTAGGTGTAGAAGGACCCTGTGATCTGGTACCCTGCAAACACAGAGACAGGACCTCAATAAAGGCACGTATTCCAACACACCAGAAAAGCATACACGCAAACATCATGAGCCTGAATCGACGATCACACATTGAGGTCAATGGAAGACTTATGCAAAAAAAAAAAAGTGAGTTATTTGAGCAGATGTCAAGTTCGGGTTTAGGCCCATGAGAGCCCTTTGCATAACTACAGATACATAACAGCTGCACAGCCTACATTAGATTCTATCACACAAGTTAAAAAAAATATATGCTGTGGTATTAGGCCTACCGTTGTCCATGCTGGGCCCCTGGGCCCAGGATAGGCTGCGTGAGGGGTAGGGGCACTGGGCATAGGGCAGCTCTGGAAGAGAGGCCTGCTCTGGAAGATAGTCCTTCATCCAGCCTCGCTCTGTACTGGGCATGTACCCAGGCACCTATAGAGAAAGAGATACCTGTCAGTCAAACAATCACCTCTACACACGGGACCAACTACGATTCAGAATATGAATGAAAGAGGAAGTAATCACTAAGACTGGGCTCATGTGATATTGTGCGCTAATCACTCAATGAGGTCATGCCTGAAAGGGTGGGTTCTGAGTCCCTCGTCATGTGATGTTGATGACACACTCGCCAATCCATGCAGCTGTTCCCTTCACTCTCTCACTCACTAACACACATACAGACACACGCACGTAAACACACGCCACAAACAAAACCTCTAAGAGGTGAGAGTTTACAGTCTACCATAATTACCTGTGTCTGCAGGGCGGGGTATGAGGGTAGCATGGGGTAACTCAGAGGACTCAGGGGCCTGCCACCATCCTCCTGTTTGGATCCTGATAGCAAGAAATCTGTTACATAGGAGTAATAATTTAAACACACGCCACATGAGTAATCACACAGACATTCAACGGCACTCTTAAATTATGAGAGGGTAGATAGTAGTTTGTAATTACACATCAATAATCAAGACTTTATCATAGAAGTTCATAATGAATATGAAATATCAGAGAAAGCAAATGGATGCCAAAGTCTTGCGGTTTGGCAGCCTGATTTTCCACTATACTGAAATGTTTCTATTGTTTCTATTATTTGCACATAAGTCACTGGCCCCTATCAAAACCTGCTGGGGCATTCAGTGCATGGGTGCCATCTGTGTTTCCTTCTGATAGTAGTGCATATAATAAAAACATACATATATGGAAGCTGATTCAATAACTTTGTATAGGTTTTTCCACAAATTGTATCATTTGAATGAATTATAAACTGAAACGTAAAATTACAGCATGAATCCTAGGCCACTATATTTAAAGTAAATGCAAAATAAATTAAACTGACGCTTCTTGGCGCACTCCGGGATAATCCGGTAGACTTTGTATGGGTCTGAGATGTCCAGTTGACTTCGCTGCACGAGTTCCTCGAAGTCGTTACTTTTGTTGAGCGCGCACCGCAGGCGCGTCTTCCACGTTGGCGGGTCCAGTTTGTCGATGCCCTCCCGAAACTTGCCTTTAAACAGCGCCCAAGCCTGCAGAAAAGTCACATAAAACGGAGTCGTCAGACACGGGTAATGAATCACCAGTGCAGTTGTGCATAAATTGGTAAATCCTATGCATAATGAATTTGGCACCTCTACCTACCCAAAGCTTAGTTGAAGTTAGTAGTTGTAGCAGTAGCTTTTATTAGTGGAAGGCCTAGTAGTTGTAAAACAACTTTTTTATGGTGTTAATTAAAGTTTTTTATTATTATTATTATTTCATTGTTATTATTACAAGACAGTAGTTGCTATATTATTCTTGTTACTAAGTATTTAAAATATATATTTATATTTGGACACTTGAAAACGAGATGCTACCACTACAGCTAAGTCTGTTATCTAACCTGTTACCTAGTCACTTTACCCCTACTTTCTGCACATCTTCTCGGTACTGGTACTTCCTGTATATAGGCATGTTATTTTTACTCGTTATTGTTATTCACTGTGCATTTTTTCCTCGTGTCACTATTTCAATTTTTATTATGTTGTATCTTTATTTTTAACTCTGTGTTGTTGGGAAATGACCCATCAGTCAGCATTTCACTGTTAATCTACACCTGTTGTTTACGAAGCATGTTACAAATAACATTTGATTTGATTCAAGTTATTTTATCCAGCGCAAATGTCAAATAAATAAAAAGCACCTACTTAACTCATCACTAGTCTAATTGTACTGTGTGTAGCTCCTTGTGTGGCTCAAATGTATGAACTCAGTACTGTAAGTAGCTCTGAAGAAGAGTGTCTGCTAAAATATTAAAATGTAATAGCCTACACATCTCTCGCACATGCAGTGCGTAAATGCAGAATGTTGGAGACATTCATTTGAGGCCCCGTACCATACAGTAGCCTACCTTGAAGAGAGCGGCATCCTCGTCCCGGTTGTAGTCCTGCTTGCCCGCGTGCTTCCATGGTATCCTGAAGATGCTCTTTTCTTCGTTCTCCCAGACCAGGCCCTGGTACTTCCCGGTATCCACCTGCTCGATTAGCCACGACCGGAGCTTTCCGTTCCCACAGCTCACCGTAGACATCCCGTAGTCCGACTCAGGGTTCATCTCTAGCCAAGAGACAGGTGCATGGTCAGGACAGTATAGGCTATATTGGTAAATATTATAGGGACTAAGATATTTAGACTACAAATTATCCATAACACATGAATTTGCCTAAAAATATCTGCGAAAATGTTATTGCTGGAGTTTTTTGTGACATTGCTTGCGTATAATAAAAAACTGCATACCAATTATGTAAATTGTATTCAAATAATTTAAGAATAGGCTACATTCACTTTTGAACACTTACTTGCATGTAAACGTATTTTTTTGCTGCAGGTAGCCTATAGATTTGAGCGGGAACAGGGCAAATGTCCTTGACTTACCGCTGAAACTCGAAACCCCTTTGAGTTTTGAAATCAATCAGTCTTGAAAGATCATAATGCAGCGTGACAACTCAACTTAAATCAGTTGTAGATGGGGGCGGGGCGAAATGAAGTCGAGCGTGGATGCTGGGCTTTTCGCGTCTGAACCTTCATGCTGCGCATGCCTCCCGTAAACGGCAGGGGAAACCCTCGCGAACGTCAGTCGCAGAAAAAGACACCCGCAACGCTGGAAAGTGGAGCAATATGTTCACCAGTCGAGAGCAAAGCAATTCTTTGAAATTATATAAACCAATGATATAGGCTAATTCTACATCCTGTCACGGAAAGCCTAAGCCTATATTATTTTCATGATAAAATCTGTCTCCAGTAGGCTATATATGTAGGCTATAAATCGAAATCCAACTTTCAAATAAAGACCCAACAAACTTAATCAGAGACCAATTTTTTAATAAGTAACCTATGTACTCATTATAATTCCTAAAGTCATAGGCTAATTATTATTGTGATAAAGAAGATTGCCTAGTGGGGATAACATGTAAATGTGGCTGTGCTTGGTGATATTGCCTAACTTTAACCACCTCTATATGCATGGTAACAGTAGACACATTGTAAGTACTTTTTTATATGCCATGGTGAAGAATAATCAATCAAAATCTCTGTCGGTCTACAAACATACAGTGCTGCGTTTCACATACCTTTTAGGCCTATGAATATACAGAGATGTATTCCTCGTAATAGGCTAAACACAAAGCACACACACGCCACACTCTCAGAGGGGGAGGGAGTGTGTATGGACAGGAGTGGGGGAGATGATAGAAGTTAGAGGTTTAGTCTCTCTCTCTCTCTCTCTTTCTTTCTTTCTCTTTCTTTCTTTCTTTCTTTTTCTTTCTTTCTTTCTCTCTCTCTCTCTCTCTCTCTCTCTCTCTCTCTCTCTCTCTCTCTCTCTCTCTCTCTCTCTCTCTCTCTCTCTCTCTGTGTGTGTGTGTAATGTAGGCTTGTAATGTATCTTTCCTGAGCGTTCAGATTGACTGCTCTTGCATGTTGCTGTGACTGTTAAGGGAGAGCAAGAACCCAGTCGCACACAGGGACCACTGAGAAATCCCCCTCATGACAACCTGTACATTTTTTTTGTAATCAACATTTTCCAGTTGGTCTAACCTACAGTTGGTTGAACTGAATAAGAAACTCAGTCCCACCAATATATATTGTCAGAAACGGTGATTGGCTGGGCATTGGGTGAGTGACAGCTGTCTGGCGTGGGCTGAGCAGGCAGGAGACCATGGGGTCATGTGTTGCTGGTGGCTAGCTGAGCCGCCGTTGCCGTGGCCGTTGCTATGGACTCACTGATGGCCTGAGACTTCTGCCACAGAAGGGCTCTGATCTCCTCTTCATCATTAAAATGGTTCTCCTTATACCTGTCCTTAAACCATTCCCTATACTGAGGACAGAGAAGGAGACAGAAGAAAGTGTCAGAAGAGTGGGAGAGTCGAGAGGAGGAGAGAGTCAAGAGAGGGAGCAGAAAAAAGAGATTGATTGAATAGACCCAGGAGAGAGTAGAGAACTTGTGTGATAGCGATTGTGAGAGAAAGATAAATAGATAAGAGGAGGAGAGAGAGAGAGAGAGAGAGAGAGAGGCAATACTCAGTGGGTTAAGAAGAGGGAGAGCGAAAGAAGACTGTGACTGACCTGTGCCAACTCTAGATTCTCAAAGTCCTCTAGCTGCCTTAAGAACCCCACGTTAGGTCCAGCACACGGCCGTACCACCCTCACCGCAGCTAACGCCTCCACCCAGCCCCGCCCAGTAACTGTCATGATGTACACCACCACCAACGTAACGCTGCGAGACACACCTGCAACACTGGGAACACATCGGTCAATCAATTACAAAAATGAGAACGTCATCGATACATTCAATCAAATATCAGTACATTAAAAAAATTCTCACCAGTGGACCAGGCAGCCTTTCCCTTTGAGTCTGGACTCGTGGATGAAAATGATGCTGTCCTTAAAAAACGGGGTCCTGAAGACAGATATAAAGCTTGGATATAAAGGGCTGCGGTTTGAGCTAATGAACAAACATTTAGGGATATGAAGTCACGTGACGTTCCTCATTTGTTAATTAACCGCGCGCACACACACCAGCGCACCTGGCCAGTACACACACACCAGCGCACCTGGCCAGTACACACCAGCGCACCTGGCCAGTACACACACACCAGCGCACCTGGCCAGTACACACACACCAGCGCACCTGGCCAGTACACACCAGCGCACCTGGCCAGTACACACACACCAGCGCACCTGGCCAGTACACACACACCAGCGCACCTGGCCAGTACACACACACCAGCGCACCTGGCCAGTACACACACACCAGCGCACCTGGCCAGTACACACACACCAGCGCACCTGGCCAGTACACACACACCAGCGCACCTGGCCAGTACACACACACCAGCGCACCTGGCCAGTACACACACACCAGCGCACCTGGCCAGCACACACACACCAGCGCACCTGGCCAGTACACACACACCAGCGCACCTGGCCAGTACACACACACCAGCGCACCTGGCCAGTACACACACACCATCGCACCTGGCCAGTACACACACCAGCGCACCTGGCCAGTACACACACACCAGCGCACCTGGCCAGTACACACACCAGCGCACCTGGCCAGTACACACACACCAGCGCACCTGGCCAGTACACACACACCAGCGCACCTGGCCAGTACACACACACCAGTGCACCTGGCCAGTACACACACCAGCGCACCTGGCCAGTACACACACACCAGCGCACCTGGCCAGTACACACACACCATCGCACCAGGCCAGTACACACACCAGCACACCTGGCCAGTACACACACACCAGCGCACCTGGCCAGTATACACACACCAGCGCACCTGGCCAGTACACACACCAGCGCACCTGGCCAGTACACACACACCAGCGCACACACACACCAGCGCACCTGGCCAGTACACACACACCAGCGCACCTGGCCAGTACACACACACCAGCGCACCTGGCCAGTACACACACACCAGCGCACCTGGCCAGTACACACACACCAGCGCACCTGGCCAGTACACACACATCGCACCTGGCCAGTACACACACACCAGCGCACCTGGCCAGTACACACACACCAGCGCACCTGGCCAGTACACACACACCAGCGCACCTGGCCAGTACACACACACCAGCGCACCTGGCCAGTACACACACACCAGCGCACCTGGCCAGTACACACACACCAGCGCACCTGGCCAGTACACACACCAGCGCACCTGGCCAGTACACACACATCGCACCTGGCCAGTACACACACACCAGCGCACCTGGCCAGTACACACACACCAGCGCACCTGGCCAGTACACACACACCAGCGCACCTGGCCAGTACACAAACATCGCACCTGGCTAGTACACACACACCAGCGCACCTGGCCAGTACACACACATCGCACCTGGCCAGTACACACACATCGCACCTGGCCAGTATACACACACCAGCGCACCTGGCCAGTACACACACACCAGCGCACCTGGCCAGTACACACACATCGCACGTGCACACAATCACAGACACTTACAGGTTTTGTTTGGAGGCATCCGCAGCAGGGATGCAGAGGTATTTCATTTCCTGTGGAAGAGGACAACTGGAGCTGAACAACAAGTCAACATCATGTAAAACATTGACATACCCAATTGGGCATTTGACATGATGCATTTGGTTCTATAAACACTGTCGTAATGCAGTATGCCAACATACTATATCTAGTGATGAGGCTCTTTTATCACTTCAGTTTGAACTCTGTGGTGTTGGGGTCTTCTGCTCTCTTCCTCTTTCAGGTCCTAACAAGGGACAAACCCCATGCAGTAGCGTATCATGACAATACTGGTTTACTCTCTCTCTATGTGTGTGTGTGTGTGTGTGTGTGTGTGTGTGTGGTGAATGTGCACCTGACAGCTGATGGTGAACCATGGCCTCAGCGGGCAGAAACGAACCGTCACGTTATGACTGCGCCTCGGCAAAAAAAGAACCTCTGCGATATAGAGAGCCACGGTAGTCCTCCAACTGGACAAGTCAGACAGACAGCCGCACGCACCCCCGATAGACAGTAGAACACAGGTGGGAGCAGTCCCAAAACTCACTTCGACTTGATATTTTCTAATAAACTCATCTCAACTGGTCACCCAAACAACGAGTCCTCACAATAAGCATAGCTACCCACAATACAACACTGTCAAGATCAATAATGATCATAGCAATTAGTCATGACCACAATTTACCACACAACTCTAACTAAAACTGTGTGCAACTAATTCGATATAGAAAAATACACTGCAATTAATACATAGAATACTAATCCTGAGAAGCATTACCAATTTCTGCTAAAATTGCCCATGTCAACTTCACCAGGTTGTTAACTAACCTCTTCCCTCTCCAAAACTACAGAGCCATCTTTGCAGAAATCAATCAGTATAACCACACAAGTTGACTGTTGGCTATGCAAATTGACCCTCCATCTGGCTTGCCATTAGTCTGCAAAGAGCTGAGTCATAGAGGCTTGCTAAACAGTTGATCAGCTGATTTACAGGTAGAATGATAACTCTAGTAGTGTGACGACTCGCCGATGCGTTTCAGCCGACAGGAAGTACTCCCTGATCTCCCTGAAACTTTGTTTCCATTGAACATGCCATACAAATAAAGGCATTTTAATTAGTTATATGAAGAGTGCCTTGGTCCTCCTTTCTTTTTGATAACCAATTCACCCCTTTTATCAAAGAGCACCTTCTGTCTACCAAAATCTACTATTGTTGTATCTTAATACTGTATTAGAAGTTGCCATTCTCTCCCCAGCATAATAATAGTGAAAGCACACTACTGTACGCACAACAACTAACTGAGATGCTGTCACAGACTGATAAAGTGTAAAGAGATTGATACATGGTTTCCAGGCTGGCTTTCAATGAGAAAATATTCAAGTTCAGAGAAAATAGTTGTGTTTGTACACAAATATGGTGTATTTGGTATTTTATTGCTTTTCAGTGCAACCGAAACAGCTGCAGTCAACAGCACTGAAGGATAACTAGTTGCTAACCGCACAGCTCATTTTAGCATTCTCAGTTTGAGAGTTGTCCTCTCCCCATCTGTACTTATCTCACACAAACACACCTTTCCCACTCTCTCATATAGAAACATATTTGAACATCCGAATGAAGCCCTATCTGAAAACCCAGATAAACATTTAATAGAGTCGTGAAGAGGGCACCTATTCCCCTTCAGGAAACTAAAAAGATTTGGCACGGGTCCTCAGATCCTCAAAAGAGCAGCAACATTGAGAGCAATGCCTGGTACGGCAACTGCTCGGCCTCTGACCACAAGGCACTACAGAGGGTAGTGCGTATGGCCCAGTACATCACTGGGGTTAAGCTGCCTGCCATCCAGGACCTCTACACCCGGCGGTGTCAGAGGAAGGCCCTAAAAATGATCAAAGACCCCAGCCACCCCAGTCATAGACTGTTCTCTCTACTACCACATGGCAAGCGGTACCGGAGTGCCAAGTCTAGGACCAAAAGGCTTCTCAACAGTTTTTACCCCCAAGCCATAAGACTCCTGAACACCCGGACTATTTGCATTGTCCCCCCCAACCCCTCTTTTACGCTGCTGCTACTCTCTGTTTATCATATATGCATAGTCACTTTAACTATACATTTATGCACATACTTCCTCAATTAGTGTGGTTACGTTTGATACCGGAGCTCCGAGGCTAAGCAGCTAACTTCGAAGCAGTGTGCCATTGCGTGTATCAGTTTATCAGAAGCATTGTTTGATCACGTGCTTTTTCAAATCATGTGTTGCAAAATGAGATCTCCCACAGATTTTGCTGTGGTTCCAGTGATTTTTTATTTATTCCAAGCTACTTTCAAACATCGACCTCTAGTGGACACCGTACTTACAAATATAGTTCGGGTTTTGTACAAAACATTTAATCTAACCGGTAGTTTAGCAGGTACATAGAGGAGGGAACTAAGGAATATTCGTGAAGGTCTGAGTTTGAATCCTGTTAAAGGCTTAAACTATTTTGAAAATTGGTCTTTCTGCACTGTTGTTCAAATTATTTGTTTTATTTAGTGTAGTATAAGCTTCTGTCTTAAGCATCCTAAATCATGCCTTCGATTCAGTTTTTTTTTTTAAGTGAACTTGAAAGCAAAAAAAGTGTGGTAACTTTACAAGGATTATCCAAATGCATTTTAATGTTCATTGCCTTTACTTGCAAACTACAACAAAGGAGTACAGCCATGTAACAAAGGTTGAAAACAGGAGAGACTCAACATGAGGTCCCGTTAATACTGTGCCAACTCTGTGTGATGACATCACAGGGGTTGAAAACAGGAGCGACCCAACATGAGGTAGTGTCTCTGTGTGATGACATCACAGGGGTTGAAAACAGGAGCGACCCAACATGAGGTAGTGTCTCTGTGTGATGACATCACAGGGGTTGAAAACAGGAGAGCGATACACCCAACTCAACATGAGGTCCCGTTAATACTGTGCCAACTCTGTGTGATGACATCACAGGGGTTGAAAACAGGAGAGACCCAACATGAGGTAGTGTCTCTGTGTGATGACATCACAGGGGTTGAAAACAGGAGAGACTCAACATGAGGTCCCGTTAATACTGTGCCAACTCTGTGTGATGACATCACAGGGGGGTAAGGTCACGGTCAACACCAATGTCCATAATAACCATGCTCCCATGAATAGTAATAATACTATACTGCAGTCCACCACCTATTCAGTAGGAATGATTTATATAGGGTCCACTCTATAGCAAAAAGGAAGTAAGAAAAAAAAAAATACCTCTATCTGATAATCACATGATACTATTTATAGCTAACCAGCAGATGTCACTAATGTGCATTACTACCAGATAAAGAAGCTTTGAATAATTTACCATTTTTAGGCACAATTTGGTGAAAGCGCACAATTTGGTTTCCCATCACTAGGTGTAAGCGTCTTCCTCTGATTTCAAGGTTGCATGTTCAATTACAGCGAGAGAAAGTCGTTTTTGATATTTTTGTTTTAAGCCTATCCCAAACCTTAACCCTTACATGTACCATTCGAAGTTAATGACTAACCTTACGAATTATGAGTTTATGCCTAAACTTAACCTTAAACACTTCGAAATTTGACATTTGGAACAACTTCGAAATCTGACGTTTCGAAACATGTATGATTGTCTCATTCTGACGTGAGACTGTTAAAGCTTGTAGGAATATAATTTCAATAAAAAAAGGCAGAAATCTAGCTGCAAAATGATGCATGCATGCCTACATTTTGATTTAAAAAAGTGTAGAATAATTTAAACTCACCAACAACTCCACCTTGAGTTGCATAACATGAGGTACACTCTTTAAAAAAAGGTGCTATCTAGAACCTAAAAGGGTTCTTCGGCTGTCCCCATAGGATAACCCTTTGAAGAACCCTTTTTGGTTCCAGGTAGAACACTTTCCACATGGTTCTACATGGAACCCAAAAGGGTTCTACCTGGAACCAAAAAGGCTTCTCCTATGGGGACAGCCGAAGAACCCTTTTGGAACCTTTTTTTTCTGAGTGAAGAACCCCATTGTCTTGTGAGTGATACCAGAAGTCTAATACTGTCCATATAACAATTGAAAATGGGGATAGGAAAGTTCGACTTTCAATACAACTTCAGTTTTCTATTTCAGGAGTCGTAACAGAGAAGTGTGAATCGGTGACATAATGAACATTGTATGAGTATTTGACTCAGTACACAGCAACAATTACTTGTGGGTATTTTCTTTCATCCACAACTATCTGAGAACCATTATTATACAGGCATTGAGGCATAGAACCTTTGACTAGGATACACTGTGTACAAAAACACACATCCGAATATAGAAAGAACAGAACACTTTCCAACTGTCACAATCTAATGGTTATATCAAGTTCATGCCCTTGTATTGCTATTGGCGATACGACTGTGATCAAGTGGGATTAAGTGGGTGTTAGTTATTCAAGATCAAGCATAACCTCCCAAGGTTATTATATAAGTAGAGTAGGATCAAAAATGATCTATACTTATCGTTCCATTCAATTACTGCAACCAGATATCATTCCATGCTAATATAACAAGACAGGCAGTAGACTGATTGGTCAGGTTATACTGTTGATTCCAATAGCACACAGGTCGTAACTCAAAGGGCTGGTTCCCCGGACACAGATAAAGCATAGTCCTGGACTAATATACAATTTTCAATGGATAATCTCCATCTCCAATCCAGGACTAGGCTTAGTCTGTGTCAGGGGTGGGCAAGGCATAGTCTCACCTCTAGAATGGGGGCAGCGGTGTCATGAATGGACAGGATGTGGGTGATATTGTGCTTCGCCAACAGCTCCTTGTCCCGCGCATCTGAGAATAGAAAACATAATAATATAACATAATATGTCATTGAGGATATGCTTTTATCCAAACCGATTTACAGTACAGCGAGTGCTAACATTTGAAGTTTACTGTATGTACATGATCTCTGCAGGAATCGAACCCACAACCCTGGAGTTGCTAGCGCCACACACTTACCAGGTGATAAAAATCACGTAGGCCCTGTCCTCAAATTACAAAGACCCTAGGCACCCCTGTCCTAAATAAAGAGTTTTCTGCTCAACAACACAACCAACTCCCCAAGGATCTCCAAGCAAATAAGCTCTGACAAACAGGTTTTTCTTCATTTGAACTGAAAGAAAAACCGGAAAACCAGTGTTTCTAAAAGAGCACAAAAGCAAGAAACAGTAAATCTTCTAATCAAATTCAGTCATTAAAAGGAAGCTAAAGGTTCTCTACTTAGGTCAGATGTGCCAAGGGCATGTTTTCTCACACTGGGTTGGTTTACTGAATGGTGAGGTGATATACATATGGACTAGAAACAACTCTGAGGAAATTAGGCCCAAGCCTGATTATGAAATGACCCAAACCATGCACAGTGAATTGATATTGGCTGGTGTAATCTATTATATAATAGCAATCATCAAATAAATTATTTAGAGCAATATAGCACACACACACACACACACATTTATTTATTTTTTAAATTTGACCTTTATTTTACTAGGCAAATCAGTTAATTAAGAACAAATTCTTATTTTCAATGACGGCCTAGGAACAGTGGGTTAACTGCCTGTTCAGGGGCAGAACGACAGATTTGTACCTTGTCAGCTCGGGGATTCGAACTTGCAACCTTACAGTTACTTAACATTTGACTAACCACTAGGCTACCCTGCCGCCCCACATACAGTGGGGTCCGAAATTATTGACACCCTTGATAAAAATGAGCAATAATGAATATATAAAATAAATAATTCAAATACTGAGCTGTATTGTATGCAAAAAAAAGGGAAATTCTGTTATTTTATACTAATACAATTGCTTAGAGAAATAGATTTTGTTTAACAAGTAATACTTTTTTTCAAAAAGGTAGGGGTAAAAAGTATTGACACCCCTAAAGATTCTAATAAATAAATTAGTCAAATGTTAGGTATTTGGTCCCATATTCCTTGCACACAATGACAACATCAAGCGTGTGAATCTCCAAACTTAATGGATGCATTTGTGGTTCAGATTATTTTGTTCCCAATAAAAATGAATGGTAAATAATGTATTGTGTCATTTTGGAGTCACTTTTATTCTAGATAAGAATATAATTTGTTTCTATATTATACTTTTACATATACTTCTACATTAATGTGGATGCTACCACGGTTATGGATAATCCTCAATGAATCGTGAATAATACGGAGTGAGAAAGTTACAGAGGGTTAAAGATCATAGCCATTAGACATGCTATAACCTCTCCCTCTCACCATTACCAATAACAGGGGAGGTTCGCATGTCTTGGGGGTATGATCTTTGACCCTCTCTCACTCATCATTATTAACGATTCATTCAGGACTATCTGTAATCATGTAGAAGTGTTCAGGAACATATTCTATTCCTATTTACAGTAAAAGTCACTGAACATATTCTATTCCTATTTACAGTAAAAGTGACTGAACATTTCACATGATTTACCATTTCTTTCTAAAACACAAACAAAATGAACTGCAAATGCCTTTTTTCATCTTTATCAAGGGTGTCAACAATTCCGGACCCCACTGTATGTGCTTATTACACAAGCATACAGTCTTATTAAATAAAGACACCCTCATAACTGTGCTTGAGCGGATCTTTGTAGGGACCTGGAGAACTGAACAGCAGGTGTGGGACACCCACTGCTACACACACACATGCCTTACACACACACACACACACACACACACACACACACACACACACACACACACACACATGCCTTACACACACACACACACACACACACACACACACACACACACACACACACACACACACACACACACACACACACACACACACACACACACACAGACAGTGAGGGAATGACTTTACCTTTGAAGTTTCCCAGAAAGAGATCAGGCAGCACCTACATGGTGAAATGCATGTTTATTCTCAAATTATTCTGTATAGCTTATAATAGTAAAGAGACGGCTAATTGTGGCCTATGTACTGCAGTCTATCTTTGAGCCATTGTATTTAACGGAATTTCTATAGCTTATCCTTTCTCACAATCAAAAGCAGATGATGTTATTCCGAGAAAGACATGTGCTCCATTTGACATAATTATTACCGCTACCTTGTTTATTCCATTCCCCATGTCCTGGGAAGAAAATATCCCTCTGCCTGACGCTTCAATCTAATGCTTAAATGTCTTATTCAAAATAGATAGCATAGTAGTCTGAACAGCCTGTTTGAAATGTAGCCAATATTTTCGGGATAATTTATCTCCCAAAAAGCAGGTAGCTGGTGCCAAGCCCTCTCAACAGGCAGATAGTAGTCTTTCCTTTGGTGTAGTTTTCAGACCATTCAATCTTCTCCTGTTCCTAACTCGTTATCTCGTTAATGAGACCTTGGAAGTTCTCATAGAGCACCGGGTTTGCCCGTTGTGGTTACGGCTGCAGACAGTCGATTAATCTAACTGTTGGTCATTAATAATGACGCAATGTGACCTTAACCCTGCTATGTGACTGTTTTGGTATGTGGCCATCCCGTGGCCACTGCTCTCTGGGGCTAAATATATGTCTCAGTGGAGTGGAGTTAAGATAGACAGAGAGATCCAGGGAGCAGAAGAGGCAAGCCCATAGCCCATACCTACAATAGCCTACATAACTCACAGAGCTCCAACAGAGCCCCAATAATCCATCTCTCAGTTGATCTGAACTTTTAACCGTCTACTCACCACAAAGCAAATTCTCCAGTGCTAAATCAACACTGACCATTTTCAATTTGACACTTGGCCAGTGTCTATACAAGTCCACACTTCTGAGTGTTAATAGTTGTGTTGTGGAGAAAATTAACAGGCTGGATACAGGAGTACAGTTTGGTTTAGAAAAAAAACTCTCGTGCTCTACAGCCCACCCCAATTGTGTGCATGTGCCTTACCGATTAGGTGTCGTAACGTAACACTGTCGTAATACATTACCGCTAAGTAACAGCGTAGTAACTAATATAAACAGATATACACTACCGGTCAAAAGTTTTAGAAACTCATTCAAGGGAGGCCATGTAGTGTAGATCACCGATACTACAGTGAGTATTTCTCCTTTGGCAAGATAATCCATCCATCTGACAGGTGTGACATATCAAGAAGCTGATTTAACATCATGATCATTACACAGGTGCACCTTGTACTGGGGACGATAAAAGACTACTCTAAAATGTGCAGTTGGCATGCTGAATGTCCGCCAAAACTGTTGCCAGAGAATGTAATGTTAATTTCTCTACCATAAGCCACCTCCAATGTCATTTTAAGACCACGTCAGCCCAGGACCTCCACATCTGCATGATCGTCATCCTCACATAATAGCATTTTCTTACAAGTCTTTATTGACACATGCTTCTATGTCACATTTCCAAAGACATCTGAAGTGGTAGCCAATATGTTCAAACTTGATTAACATCAACCTAGATCAATTAAACTGGTATAACACTTTCACTCACAGGTGGCCAAAAAATAACTAATTCAAAGCCAAGCCCCGACTAAGCCATGCCTCCAATATCATTTCCCAGTGTGACTTGCCTTTTTGAGTCATTTGTAGCGTTACCACCCATGACTGCATTTGTTCGTGACAGAGACAAATTTATTCAAATCCAATTTTATTTGTATCTGTAATGCCCGGGTTGTAGTGGAGGAAGAAGTCAGGCGCAGGAAACAGAGAGTTCAGGGTAGTGATACTTTTAATTCACTGCATAGGTGAAACCGACGCCAACCCAAACAAATGCCCCAAAACACGGGGAACTAAACAGTCCAGACAACACACACACACACACACACACACACACACACACACACACACACACACACACACACACACACGTGACCTACAGTCGTGCACAAATGTACACCGAGAATAATCCCGCACACCCAGTAGGAGGGCCGGCTGGATAATAAAGCCCCACCAATAAACCTAACTAAACACAGGTGTAACTAATAAACAGACAAGGAGAGAAAAAAGGATCAGTGGCAGCTAGTAGGCCGGTGACAACGACTGCTGTGTGCCACCCGAACAGGAGGGGGAGCCACCTTCGGCAGGAGTCGTGACAGTAACATGCGCTGAATATAACAGGTGTAGACCTTAATGTGAAATTCTTACTTATAAGCCCTTAACCAACAATGCAGTTTAAAGAAAAATAAGAGTTGAGCAAATATTTACTAAATGAACTAAAGTAAAACAATTACTGAGTAACAATAAAATAACAATAACGAGGATATATACAGGGGGTACCAGTACCGAGTCAATGTGCAGGATATATACAGGTTAGTCAAGGTGTTTGAGGTAATACATAGATAGGGGTCAAATGACTGGCACTTTGTTGTATTTGTTCATTTTCTGTCCTGTGGACAGAAACCACATTAGTTCTTACTGTTGTTGAATGTTATCATTACAAGTAAAGTGATTATGACAATACATTACATATATCATGAGGCTTTACTTTGATGTCCAAGATTAACCCTAACACAGTGGTGTTAGGAACCTCCTGGTTTACATGCTGCATAAGGCCAGCAAGTCTGATTATGCTGGCTTTTACAACATGATGTGTAATTCCTATTGGAATCCAGCCAAAGTTAACACATCCAATAGTTCTAATTTTCATACACCCACGACCTGCATTCTGAATGTCTATAATTAGGAACTGTGAGGGTAACTGGTGGCAGGGAAGAGCAGGAGACACAACCTGCATTCTGAATGTCTATCATTAGGAACTGTAAGGGTAACTGGTGGCAGGGAAGAGCAGGAGACACAACCTGCATTCTGAATGTCTATCATTAGGAACTGTAAGGGTAACTGGTGGCAGGGAAGAGCAGGAGACACAACCTGCATTCTGAATGTCTATCATTAGGAACTGTGAGGGTAACTGGTGGCAGGGAAGTCAGACGCAGGAGACACAACCTGCATTCTGAATGTCTATCATTAGGAACTGTGAGGGTAACTGGTGGCAGGGAAGAGCAGGAGACACAACCTGCATTCTGAATGTCTATCATTAGGAACTGTGAGGGTAACTGGTGGCAGGGAAGAGCAGGAGACACAACCTGCATTCTGAATGTCTATCATTAGGAACTGTGAGGGTAACTGGTGGCAGGGAAGAGCAGGAGACACAACCTGCATTCTGAATGTCTATCATTAGGAACTGTAAGGGTAACTGGTGGCAGGGAAGTCAGACGCAGGAGAGCAGAACTAGGTAATAGCCGGAGCAGTTTAATTCCAAAACCAACAGCATCAAGAAAATAACAGCTTGGGTACAAAAGCCGACTCGCACCAGTCAACCTGTGCACAAGCACTTACAAACAAACAATAACACACAAAGACATGGAGGGGAACAGAGGGTTGAATACACAACACGTAATGTGGGAATGAAAACCAGGTGTGTGGGAAAACAAGACAAAACAAATGGAAAGGCGATGGCTAGAAGACCAGTGACGTTGACCGCCGAACACTGCCCGAACAAGGAGAGGAACCGACTTCGGTAGAAGTCGTGACAGGGACATTGATAAAGAAGACTACCTAAACCAAAACAAGACAAAACAAATGGAAAGGCGATAGCTAGAAGACCAGTGACGTTGACCGCCGAACACTGCCCGAACAAGGAGAGGAACCGACTTCGGTAGAAGTCGTGACAGGGACATTGATAAAGAAGACTACCTAAACCAAAACAAGACAAAACAAATGGAAAGGCGATAGCTAGAAGACCAGTGACGTTGACCGCCGAACACTGCCCGAACAAGGAGAGGAACCGACTTCGGTAGAAGTCGTTACACGGACATTGATAATGAAGACTACCTAAACCATTTAAACTGGAACAACCATTTTAGTAACAGGTGCATTAAATCTAACTAACTGATTGAATTAGTTTAGAAAAATGTATGTTATTTATCTTTGTGTAACATAAGATCAATCAATAAATCAATGTACATGCAAAAACACAAATATTAAAAACAATCCTAAAAAATCTAGCTGCAGTAGAGCATGCTGGGAATTATGATAATGATGGTGAAAGAATGTGAAGTAAAACTGACCCAATCACACCCTCACACTCAACACTGATTATTAACATGGGGTTATTTTACACAACTGTTGTTCATTTCACTGTTAGATAGTTCATTTAAATCCTGAATCAACACGGACACAAAAAACATCTACACTAGGTAACACAGGCCAATTTACTGTGCAGATACATCCATTTGCAGTAGGTGTACAACCGCACTAGGTCTATAAATTGAAGAAAGAAAAACATTTTTGGACGTCCAGTAGGCCCCGTGGTTTGGGCACAATTCTGTTTCTCGCAAAAATGGACTATAAAGTATTAATTCATTATATTCTGTTCTAATTCCATATTCTTCTGTTGTCATTGTGGTTATTCTATTAAATGATTTGATTCATGTCAATCACAGTAACCTTTGCCGTTCACATTGTTTCACCTCCGCTCTGTTCTGTGATGCATTTTTAGCAGAGCTTTGGGTCTAGCATGTTCATGTGTGTGGTTTGTGTGTACAGCAGGAGATGGCACGCAGCTGAGAGGAGAGGTCATGTTCATGTGTGTGGTTTGTGTGTACAGCAGGAGATGGCACGCAGCTGAGAGGAGAGGTCATGTTCATGTGTGTGGTTTGTGTG
This sequence comes from Oncorhynchus nerka, assembly GCF_034236695.1. NCBI lineage: Eukaryota > Metazoa > Chordata > Actinopteri > Salmoniformes > Salmonidae > Oncorhynchus > Oncorhynchus nerka. Next base: position 50,895,376 of record NC_088412.1, on the reverse strand, counting down.
TACAGCAGGAGATGGCACGCAGCTGAGAGGAGAGGCGTTCACAATAAAAGAGAAGTTTCATGAAGAGAAACATTCATAGAGATATGACGGATGTGTGGGTGTATGGTACAATGGTACTTGGGGGTGAAGAACTGATGCACAGTGCAGAAGTATGTATACCTACACTGGTGAGGGGGGTGGAGAGGGGGTTGGACACAGTGCAGAAGTATGTATACCTACACTGGTGAAGGGGGTGGAGAGGGGGTTGGACACAGTAATGAGGGAGGTCGTGTTTGAATCAACCTAAAAGAAAATGACTTCAACTGGTTACAAGTAAATTAGTTAGGTTCTCTCAATTGAACAAAAACAAAATTTGTTGAAACCAAATATAGGATTCAATGCCAAATGTTATTTGATTATTTAGAAACCTATATTTCGTTCAACACTCAACTTACTTTTCCTCTTTGGTTAAATCTAATAAATTACAGAAACAAACTAATATTTCATTTATAAATCAACTAATCTTGTTTTAAGTTCACTTTTTACTATGGAATGTTCTATCTAAATTTCCTCAATTCAGTAAGAAGCAATTATAAACACTAACGGTCAAAAGTCTTAGAACACCTACTCATTCAAGGATTTTTCATTATTTTTACAATTTTCTACATTGTAGAATTATAGTGAAGACATCAAAACTATGAAATAACACATTTGGAATCATGCAGTAACCAAAAACGTGTTAAACAAATTCAAATATATTTTAGATTTTAGATTCTTCAAAGTAGCCACCCTTTGCCTTGATGACAGCTTTGCACACGCTTGGCATTCTCTCAACCAGCTTCACCTGGAATGCTTTTCCAACAGTCTTGAAGGAGTTCCCACATATGCTGAGCACTTGTTGGCTGCTTTTCCTTTACTCTGCTGTCCGACTCATCCCAAACCATCTCAATTTGGTTGAGGTCGGGGGATTGTGGAGGCCAGGTCATTTGATGCAGCACTCCATCACTGTCCTCCTTTGTAAAATAGCCATTACACAGCCATGGAGGTATGTTGGGTCATTGTCTTGTTGAAAAACAAATGATAGTCCCACTAAGCCCAAAACAGATGGGATGGCGTATCGCTGCAGAATGTGGTAGCCATGCTGGCTAAGTGTGCCTTGAATTCTAAATAAATCCCAGACAGTGTCACTAGCAAAGCCCCACCACACCATCACACCTCCTCCTCCATGCTTCACAGTGGGAAATACACATATGGAGATTATCCGTTCACCCACACCGTGTCTCGCAAAGACACAGCGGTTGGAACCAAAAAATCTCAAATTTGGACTCCAGACTAAAGGACAGATTTCCACCAGTCTCGTGACCATTGTTCATGTTTCTTGGCCCACGCAAGTCTCGTCTTATTATTGGTGTCCTTTAGTAGTGGATTCTTTGCACCAATTCGACCATGAAGGCCTGATTCACACAGTCTGCTCTGAACAGTTGATGTTGAGATGTGTCTGTTACTTGAACTCTGTGAATCATTTATTTGGGCTGAAATTTCTGAGGCTGGTAATTCTAATGAACTTATTCTCTGCAGCAGCGGTAACTCTGGGTCTTCCTTTCCTGTGGCCGTCCTCATGAGAGCCAGTTTCATCATAGCGCTTGATGGTTTTTCCGACTGCACTTGAAGAAACGTTCAGTTTTTGAAATGTCTGTATTGACTGACCCTCATGTCTTAACATAATGATGGACTGTTGTTTCTCTTTGCTTATTTGAGCTGTTCTTGCCATAATATGGACTTGGTCTTTTACCAAATAAGGCTATCTTCTCCATACCCCCCTACCTTGTCACAACACAACTGATTGGCTCAAACACATTAAGAAGGAAAGAAATTCCACAAATTAACTTTTAAGAAGGCACACCTGTTAATTTAAATGCATTCCAGGTGACTACATCATGAAGCTGGTTGAGAGAATGCTAAGAGTATGCAAAGCTGTCATCAAGGCAAAGGGTGGCTATTTGAAGAATTTCAAATATAAAATATATTTAGATTTGATTAACACTTTTTTGGTTACTACATGATTCCATATATCTTATTTCATAGTTTTGATGTCTTCACTATTATTCTACAATGTAGAAAATTGTAAAAAAAAATAAAGAAAAACTCTTGAATGAGTGAGTGTTCTAAAGCTTTTGACCGGTATTGTACATTCCTTGCACAATGAGAAGTACCTTTTGTCCAATGTGAAATAATGTTTCCAAACTTACTCTTCACCTTTATAGTAAGCAACCATAACTCCATAAATAAGTAACGACTATCTTAACACAGAAACCCTATCAGGGTCATTATCTTCACATGCAATTATGCAATAATTACAATAGATGGTAAAGTGTAAAGATGTCAGTGAATAACGAATACAACAGACCACATTAACTAGAATGACATTAGTTTTCACGGTTGGGCAAAAAAAAATTGGGAAGCCAGGCCCCCAATAAGCCACACCTCCAACTATTCTGATAGACTGCGGCTGCTACATTGCCCCCACCTCTGTCCCCCAATAAGCCACACCTCCAACTATTCTGATAGACTGCCGCATTGCCCCCACCTCTGTCCCCCAAAAAGCCACACCTCCAACTATTCTGATAGACTGCTACATTGCCCCCACCTCTGTCCCCCAATAAGCCACACCTCCAACTATTCTGATAGACTGCCGCATTGCCCCCACCTCTGTCCCCCAATAAGCCACACCTCCAACTATTCTGATAGACTGCCGCATTGCCCCCACCTCTGTCCCCCAATAAGCCACACCTCCAACTATTCTGATAGACTGCCGCATTGCCCCCACCTCTGTCCCCCAATAAGCCACACCTCCAACTATTCTGATAGACTGCCGCATTGCCCCCACCTCTGTCCCCCAATAAGCCACACCTCCAACTATTCTGATAGACTGCCGCATTGCCCCCACCTCTGTCCCCCAATAAGCCACACCTCCAACTATTCTGATAGACTGCCGCATTGCCCCCACCTCTGTCCAATGCACTTGTGCATGAGGTGTTGAAAGCAATTTAGAAGCTTTCATTACATTTTTTAAATCAAATTAATAATGCAGATTCCTTATTTAATTTCAGACAAATTTAATAGAATAAGTTCAAGAAACACAATTTTCCATTTCAGTAAAAGCACTTCAGATGAACAACAGCACCATCCCACATTGTACAGTGTGAGGAGGCAGAAGAGGGTAGTAGGTTTATAAGATTTGAGGAAATGATTCTGAAACAAGGAAGAGGGGGCAGAGGTACATTTCCCACCTAGGAGTGTGTTTCCATAAATAAAGCTTAAAATAAATGTAGGCTACAGAAAGGACTGTACAACAGGCCTATAGGCTACAGAAAGGCATGTGAGAAAGGACTGTACAACAGGCCTATAAGCTACAGAAAGGCATGTGAGAAAGGACTGTACAACAGGCCTATAAGCTACAGAAAGGCATGTGAGAAAGGACTGTACAACAGGCCTATAGGCTACAGAAAGGCATGTGAGAAAGGACTGTACAACAGGCCTATAAGCTACAGAAAGGCATGTGAGAAAGGACTGTACAACAGGCCTATAGGCTACAGAAAGGCATGTGAGAAAGGACTGTACAACAGGCCTATAGGCTACAGAAAGGCATGTGAGAAAGGACTGTACAACAGGCCTATAGGCTACAGAAAGGACTGTACAACAGGCCTATAAGCTACAGAAAGGACTGTACAACAGGCCTATAGGCTACAGAAAGGCATGTGAGAAAGGACTGTACAACAGGCCTATAAGCTACAGAAATGCATGTGAGAAAGGACTGTACAACAGGCCTATAGGCTACAGAAAGGCATGTGAGAAAGGACTGTACAACAGGCCTATAAGCTACAGAAAGGCATGTGAGAAAGGACTGTACAACAGGCCTATAGGCTACAGAAAGGACTGTACAACAGGCCTATAGGCTACAGAAAGGCATGTGAGAAAGGACTGTACAACACGCCTATAGGCTACAGAAAGGACTGTACAACAGGCCTATAGGCTACAGAAAGGCATGTGAGAAAGGACTGTACAACAGGCCTATAAGCTACAGAAAGGCATGTGAGAAAGGACTGTACAACAGGCCTATAAGCTACAGAAAGGCATGTGAGAAAGGACTGTACAACAGGCCTATAAGCTACAGAAAGGACTGTACAACAGGCCTATAAGCTACAGAAAGGACTGTACAACAGGCCTATAGGCTACAGAAAGGCATGTGAGAAAGGACTGTACAACAGGCCTATAAGCTACAGAAAGGACTGTACAACAGGCCTATAGGCTATAGAAAGGCATGTGAGAAAGGACTGTACAACAGGCCTATAGGCTACAGAAAGGCATGTGAGAAAGGACTGTACAACAGGCCTATAAGCTACAGAAAGGACTGTACAACAGGCCTATAGGCTATAGAAAGGCATGTGAGAAAGGACTGTACAACAGGCCTATAAGCTACAGAAAGGCATGTGAGAAAGGACTGTACAACAGGCCTATAGGCTACAGAAAGGCATGTGAGAAAGGACTGTACAACAGGCCTATAGGCTACAGAAAGGCATGTGAGAAAGGACTGTACAACAGGCCTATAAGCTACAGAAAGGCATGTGAGAAAGGACTGTACAACAGGCCTATAGGCTACAGAAAGGCATGTGAGAAAGGACTGTACAACAGGCCTATAGGCTACAGAAAGGCATGTGAGAAAGGACTGTACAACAGGCCTATAGGCTACAGAAAGGCATGTGAGAAAGGACTGTACAACAGGCCTATAGGCTACAGAAAGGCATGTGAGAAAGGACTGTACAACAGGCCTATAAGCTACAGAAAGGACTGTACAACAGGCCTATAAGCTACAGAAAGGCATGTGAGAAAGGTCTGTACAACAGGCCTATAAGCTACAGAAAGGCATGTGAGAAAGGACTGTACAACAGGCCTATAGGCTACAGAAAGGCATGTGAGAAAGGACTGTACAACAGGCCTATAGGCTACAGAAAGGCATGTGAGAAAGGACTGTACAACAGGCCTATAAGCTACAGAAAGGCATGTGAGAAAGGACTGTACAACAGGCCTATAAGCTACAGAAAGGACTGTACAACAGGCCTATATGCTACAGAAAGGACTGTACAACAGGCCTATAGGCTACAGAAAGGACTGTACAACAGGCCTATAAGCTACAGAAAGGACTGTACAACAGGCCTATAGGCTACAGAAAGGACTGTACAACAGGCCTATAGGCTACAGAAAGGACTGTACAACAGGCCTATAAGCTACAGAAAGGACTGTACAACAGGCCTATAGGCTACAGAAAGGACTGTACAACAGGCCTATAAGCTACAGAAAGGACTGTACAACAGGCCTATAGGCTACAGAAAGGACTGTACAACAGGCCTATAGGCTACAGAAAGGACTGTACAACAGGCCTATAAGCTACAGAAAGGACTGTACAACAGGCCTATAAGCTACAGAAAGGACTGTACAACAGGCCTATAGGCTACAGAAAGGACTGTACAACAGGCCTATAAGCTACAGAAAGGACTGTACAACAGGCCTATAAGCTACAGAAAGGACTGTACAACAGGCCTATAGGCTACAGAAAGGACTGTACAACAGGCCTATAAGCTACAGAAAGGACTGTACAACAGGCCTATAAGCTACAGAAAGGACTGTACAACAGGCCTATAAGCTACAGAAAGGACTGTACAACAGGCCTATAGGCTACAGAAAGGACTGTACAACAGGCCTATAAGCTACAGAAAGGACTGTACAACAGGCCTATAAGCTACAGAAAGGACTGTACAACAGGCCTATAGGCTACAGAAAGGACTGTACAACAGGCCTATAAGCTACAGAAAGGACTGTACAACAGGCCTATAAGCTACAGAAAGGACTGTACAACAGGCCTATAAGCTACAGAAAGGACTGTACAACAGGCCTATAGGCTACAGAAAGGACTGTACAACAGGCCTATAAGCTACAGAAAGGACTGTACAACAGGCCTATAGGCTACAGAAAGGACTGTACAACAGGCCTATAAGCTACAGAAAGGACTGTACAACAGGCCTATAAGCTACTCGTATGGAAGATCAAACCTGCCATAATTAGAAATTAATAAATAAATAAATGCACACTTAAATAAGTAAATGAGCAAGGAAATACAAAACTACTGACCTACATACAGTATATATTTGTATTAAATGATTGATCTACTATCATCAAACGTCTGTGGGTGGTATCTAACACACCATTGGTTGGTTTGTCCTAAAAAGTAAACAATTGAACTCCACACACGAATCAAATCAAATGTATTTATATAGCCCTTTTGTCATCAGCAGATGTTACAATACTTTAGGAGATCACTGTAGCTACAGTAGCCCAGTTCTTCTGGCAGGTTGTACAGCTGCAAGTGTTAACAGAGTGTCCTGGTGCAGCACACCATAGATAATAACCCTTTGGCCAATCATAATCATACTGTTTTCAACTGGTCGTTCAGTACCGTTTCCATTTAATTAAACATTGAACATCGTTCTGTCCTACTGAACGCACCCCAGGCAAATCCAAATTGAGCAGAGCGCCGTGACATTTTTTAAATTTTTTAATTTTAATTTCACCTTTATTTAACCAGGTAGGCTAGTTGAGAACAAGTTCTCATTTGCAACTGCGACCTGGCCAAGATAAAGCATAGCAGTGTGAACAGACAACACAGAGTTACACATGGAGTAAACAATTAACAAGTCAATAACACAGTAGAAAAAAAGAGAGTCTATATACATTGTGTGCAAAAGGCATGAGGAGGTAGGCGAATAATTACAATTTTGCAGATGAACACTGGAGTGATAAATGATCAGATGGTCATGTACAGCTAGAGATATTGGTGTGCAAAAGAGCAGAAAAGTACATAAATAAAAACAGTATGGGGATGAGGTAGGTAAAAATGGGTGGGCTATTTACCGATAGACTGTGTACAGCTGCAGCAATCGGTTAGCTGCTCAGATAGCAGATGTTTGAAGTTGGTGAGGGAGATAAAAGTCTCCAACTTCAGCGATTTTTGCAATTCGTGATGGCCAAATGAGGTGATGGCTTTAGGGATGATCAGTGAGATACACCTGCTGGAGCGCGTGCTACGGGTGGGTGTTGCCATCTTGACCAGTGAACTGAGATAAGGCGGAGCTTTACCTAGCATGGACTTGTAGATGACCTGGAGCCAGTGGGTCTGGCGACGAATATGTAGCGAGGGCCAGCCGACTAGAGCATACAGGTCGCAGTGGTGGGTGGTATAAGGTGCTTTAGTGACAAAACGGATGGCAATGTGATAAACTGTGTTTTGGAAGCTATTTTGTAGATGACATCGCCGAAGTCGAGGATCGGTAGGATAGTCAGTTTTACTAGGGTAAGTTTGGCGGCGTGAGTGAAGGAGGCTTTGTTGCGGAATAGAAAGCCGACTCTAGATTTGATTTTCGATTGGAGATGTTTGATATGAGTCTAGAAGGAGAGTTTGATCAAGCAATTGTCTGTTCGATATCACCCACATACGTTTGTGGAGCTTTGACTAACATTTACCAGTAATTCAAAACTATTAGATTTTTCATGTATTTATTTCTATTTAATCGTTTATACATATTTTCATGTTATTTCAAAATAATTTTTCTAAATCAATTGTTATTTTATTAACATAGTTTATTTGCTCAATTGCAGTAGAATTCAATTATATTGTAATTACATGTTAGGCTAATTTGAGCTAGTGAAAGATTCCCCTCCGTACTTTAGCCAAAACGCACACTTGTGTCAAAGGTGTCGGCAGGAACTTCAAGCTATTGATTCAACAAAACAAACTATACTTTATACGTTAACCTGATGATAATTTTGAGTCAAGTGTAAACCGTTCAAAGTGATTTAGAAACTTTTTTGAAAGTTGCTTGTGGGGGAGAGAACTTTGCAATACAGTTAGCATAAAAGCTGTGCAGCTCTACTGGTAATTAAAATGAAGTGTTAGTGTCAGTAAATATGAGGTCCATTCTACAGTAGCTAGCTAGCTAACTCTTTGCTAATTCCGTTTTGTCATACATGAGGTAAACACACATACACACAGGTATCCAAATGTGTAAAGTACGGATGTGTATTCCGTATTCTAATGTTTGTGGTTAGCAGTTCACTACCTAGAATAGTCTATGGCACCAACACAGCTGTCATGCTTGTTGTCAGGCTTTCAGTGCAGTTTCATTTAGGGACAGGAGATGGTGCTGTTCACTCAGCTCAGGCTTCAGTTGCGTTGTATGACAAGTACTAACAATTTGATTTGTGATACTTCTATATGTCATATATTTCCACGTAAAATACATACGAATTGTCAGTATTATTCATCAAGTAGATATCTGTCTAATTGTTTTTTGTTATTTCCCCCCACGGTACCTCAGCGGTATCAGGCAGACCGTGTGTGAATGGAGTGGATCTATTCTACCAGCAGGCTGGAACAGGAAAGCATGCTGTTCTACTACTTCCTGGAGCTCTGGGTAGGTAACAACACTAGTAACATGGTCCCCAGGCTATAAGTGTCTGGTGCACAACACTCTGACCTGTCACTTCATCCAAACGTGTCCATTAACTGTCTAAAGTTGTAGATGATGAGCTCTTTCAAATGTAAAGTAAATAAATCATGAATGTCCGATTAAGGTGTCTGCCCAGCAGAGCATCAACACTAATTATAGTGACTTTGATGTTGAGAGGTGACTGATGTTGAGAGGTGACTGATGTTGAGAGGTGACTGATGTTGAGAGGTGACTGATGTTGAGAGGTGACTGATGTTGAGAGGTGACTTTGATGTTGAGAGGTGACTGATGTTGAGAGGTGACTGATGTTGAGAGGTGACTGATGTTGAGAGGTGACTGATGTTGAGAGGTGATTGATGTTGAGAGGTGACTGATGTTGAGAGGTGATTGATGTTGAGAGGTGACTGATGTTGAGAGGTGACTGATGTTGAGAGGTGACTGATGTTGAGAGGTGACTGATGTTGAGAGGTGACTGATGTTGAGAGGTGACTGATGTGACTGATGTTGAGAGGTGACTGATGTTGAGAGGTGACTGATGTTGAGAGGTGATTGATGTTGAGAGGTGACTGATGTTGAGAGGTGACTTTGATGTTGAGAGGTGACTGATGTTGAGAGGTGACTGATGTTGAGAGGTGACTGATGTTGAGAGGTGACTGATGTTGAGAGGTGACTTTGATGTTGAGAGGTGACTGATGTTGAGAGGTGACTGATGTTGAGAGGTGACTGATGTTGAGAGGTGACTGATGTTGAGAGGACCTCAAACCTACCTAGCCTACAGTTTAACAACTTCATAAATACCATTTTTTGGGCCCTCAACAGTAGAATAGAAACCTTTAATGTTTGTTACCGGAGTTGTGTGGGTTAAATGTTCTGTGAAGCTGTGTGTCACAGGAAGTGCTCAGACTTACTTTGGGCCGCAGCTGAAGACTGTTACAGTTTTTATTGATTCTAAATGGACTCTGTACAGCTGCTTCATCCTCATTCTGTTGCGTTTCAGTAGACGAGACAGTGCAGAGACTCACTCTGTTGACGTTTTGGAATATGGTGCTATCTGCCATTATGTGGTCCTGCAGTTCTGAGTCTGATGCAGTTAATTACAATGACTATATTTACAATGTGGGTCTCCTGCTCTGAGTCGACCTCTTCCACCAGATACTGAGTTTCTTGCAGTTCTGTAAAAACATTTGAAAGGTTTTAGTGATTTAGCCTTCTCATTCTGAAAGTACAGTCCATATTACTGTACCAGTAAGACTACAGCACTTACAGTTACTTACCGGTTCTCATTTCAAAATATCCGGATGATACCTGCAACAGTATAGCGGCTCAGATTTGGTTGAGCCTGTTGCACAGCCTCCCTCATGCTCATCCCATGGTTGACAACATGGTCAACCACAGTCGCTCTGATTTCATCAGTTATTGTGTTCCTGACTCCCCTTCCTCTACTTCTCCCCTGTCCTCTTCCTCCTCTTCGTCCTCCTTTAGTTCTCACCCCTCTTACTCTCTGTCCAATATTGGCCTCCATTGTTGTCCAAACCCAATGTTTACCTGTGGCCTATTTATAGTGCTCTGATTTGTAAGTGAACTCATTATCTAATAGTGTTTTCACATGTGTCAAAGGCAATTGGCGAAATAGCGTAGCAATGTAGAGACCAATATTTACAGTTTTGCTAGAAATGTGTTATTGAATTGCAAACTGAGTGTAAAGCAGTGAGTTGTGTTTACAGTTTTGTAAAAAGTGTGTTATAAAATGACAGACTGAGTGTAAATCAGAGAAAGTACATTCAGTTTAGCACACTTGGTAAATGCATTGGCTACAAGTGTAAAATGAGATGGTGCTTCAATAATCACTGTGTTTTAAGCAGAAAAAAAACTGTATTAATGTCAGCTCACCTTGAACCCTTGACGTGTTTGAGGAGATACTGAGGGTGGAAGCTGGGTACCATGGGTTCCTTCTCTCCGTGGATGATGAGGGAGGGACAGCTGATCTGAGGCAACAGCTCCATACAGATGTTGCCTGAACAACACAGGACAGACAGAACACAAGTCGAGGATCCTGTGATAATTGTCCTCCATCAATTGATCTAAAGAAATGATGAATAACCAGACACTGATGATGATTTACGGTTGATGAGAAGCACATTTATTTATTGATAATATTGTGGGTTCGAGATTATTGTCGCCTGTAAAAGATGAGAAATGTGTGTCAAGAGTTTGCGTTGGGAGCACAGTCCATTGGTTTGGCGGCGAAAAGTTACAAGTACAACGTGATATTGTTTACTAATTAAAAATGCTTTCACTTTGTGACTATTCATATGCTATTCCTCCCAAGATGGCGTAGCAGTGCAGACGTAGTTTGTCGTCCTCTCGTTTACTTTTGGTATTTTTCATATTTTTTGTATATATTTAAATGTATTTTTCAATCTCTTTTGAAATTTTGAAATTAAATATATCTTCCGGTAACTTGCCTCACTCAATGTGACATGTTTTTAGACCTTATAGCCAAAACCTCCATCAGAAGCTAGCCATCAGCAGCTAACCAGCTAATTAGCTACTAGCAATTTAGTCATTGTTAGCCACTGCTAGCGGCCTTTACCTTCTGCACAGGCACCAGCCGTTTTTTTTAGCCTGGATAATACCTGCAAGCCTCGGACTGTTTTTCTCCTACAATAACGCCGGATTCCTGCCGTAAATCCTGGACCATTACCCCTGATCATCACAGTTAGCTAGCTGCCACCGAGTGACCCAGCCCCGAAGCTAGCCCTGAGCCAAGCCCACCTCCCGGGCTACTCAGCCGATGCCTCCCGGACTCTACCCCCAACATGGCTTGAATCCACTACTCCACCGGATACTTGCTCGTAAGCTCTGGACCTTTGCATCGGATCATCGCTGCTAGCTAGCTGCTACCGAGTGGCTATAGTGGCTAACGCCCCTGCCCAGAAGCTAGCACCTGTTAGCCGCAAGCCAGGCGCATCTCCCGGCTAACAAACAAAGTTACTACAACTACAATACCTCTTTCGCCATCTGGACCGGACCCTCTGTCGACATGGCGCCCCGCCGAACCACCACGACTGGTCCACTGTGCCCTCAACCGGCCTTTGCCTGACGTCGGAGCAGACGCTTCTACTTACCCCGGCCTGCTAACTTTAAACGCTGTGTCTCCCGCGTGCTAGCGTAGCAACGACTACCCCGCGACTTCCCTGTTTCATCTATTGTTGTTCACTGGACCCTGTGATCACTTGGCTACATAGCTGATGCCTGCTGGACTGTTCATTTGTCACGGTACTCCGCTTTGTTTATTTTTTGTTTATCTGTCGGCCCTAGCCCCAAACTCAGGCCCTGTGTGTAGTTAACCAACCCTCTCTGCCCATTCATTCATATTCGACCATGCTGAGGACCTGAGCCCTAGGACCATGCCCCAGGACTACCTGACATGATGACTCCTTGCTGTCCCCAGTCCACCTGACCGTGCTGCTGCTCCAGTTTAAACTGTTCTGCCTTATTATTATTCGACCATGTTGGTCATTTATGAACATTTGAACATCTTGGCCATGTTCTGTTATAATCTCCACCCGGCACAGCCAGAAGAGGACTGGCCACCCCACATAGCCTGGTTCCTCTCTAGGTTTTGGCCTTTCTATGGAGTTTTTCCTAGCCACCGTGCTTCTACACCTGCATTGCTTGCTGTTTGGGGTTTTAGGCTGGGTTTCTGTACAGCACTTTGAGACATCAGCTGATGTACGAAGGGCTATATAAATACATTTGATTTGATTTGATTTGATTCATCACCATTTTACCTGCTGATTAGCTGTTGTTGTCTTACCCGTTGTTGTCTTAGCTAGCTCTCCCAATCAACACCTGTGATTGCTTTATGCCTCACGTTATGTCTCTCTCTCAAATGTCAATATACCTTGTATATTGTTGTTTAGGATAGTTATCATTGTTTTAGTTTACTACGGAGTCCCTAGTCCCACTCTACATGCCTCAGATACCTCCTTTGTCCCGCCTCCCACACATGCAGTGACATAACCCAGTATAACCAGCGTGTCCAGAGATACAACCTCTCTTATATCATCACTCAGTGCCTGGGCTTACCTCCACTGTACCCGCACCCCACCATACCCTTGTCTGCACATTATGCCCTGAATCTATTCTACCCCGCCCAGAAATCTGCTCCTTTTATTCTCTGTCCCTAACGCACTAGACGACCAGTTTTGATAGCCTTTAGCCGTACCTTCATCCTACTCCTCCTCTGTTCCTCGGGTGATGTGGAGGTTAACCCAGGACCTTCACGTCCCCAGGCACTCTCATTTGTTGACTTCTGTAATCGAAAATGCCTTGGTTTCATGCATGTTAACATCAGAAGCATCCTCTTCTAAGTTTGTTTAACTCACTGCTTTAGCACACTCCGCCAACCCTGATGTCATTGCCATGTCTGAATCTTGGCTTTGGAAGGCCACCAAAAATTATTAGATTTCCATACCCAATTACAACATTTTCCGTCAAGATAGAATTGCCAAAGTGAGAGGAGTTGCAATGTACTGCAGAGATAGCTTGCCAAGTTCTGTTATACTTTCCAGGTCTGTGCCCAAACAATTCAAGCTTCTACTTTTAATAATCCACCTTTCCAGAAATAAGTCTCTCACTGTTGCCGCCTGTTATAGACCCCCCACAGCTCCCAGCTGTGCCCTGGACACCATATGTGAATTCATTGCCCCTCATCTATCTTCAGAGTTCGTTCTGTTAGGTGACCTAAACGTGGATATGCTTAACACCCCAGCAGTCCTACAATCTAGGCTAGATGCCCTCAATCTCACACAAATTATCAAGGAACCCACCAGGTAAACCCTCAATCCGTAAACATGGGCACCCTCATAGATATTATCCTGACCAATTTGCCCTCCAAATACACCTCTGCTGTTTTCAATCAAGATCTCAGCGATCACTGCCTCATTTCCTGCATCCGCTATGGGTCCTTGGTCAAACGACCACCCCTCATCACTGTCAAACGGTCCTTAAAACAATTCTGCGAGCAGGCCTTTCTAATCGACCTGGCCCGGGTATCCTGGAAGGATATTGACCAAATCCTGTCAGTCGAGGTTGCCTGGTTGTTCTTTAAAAGTAATTTCACCACCATCTTAAATAAGCCCCTTTCAAAAAATGTAGAACTAAGAACTGATATAGCCCTTGGTTCACTCCAGACCTGACTGTCCTTGACCAGCACAAAAACATCCTGTGGAGGATTGCAATAGCATCGAATAGTCCCCGCGATATGCAACTGTTTAGGGAAGTCAGGAACCAATACACGCAGTCAGTCAGGAAAGCAAAGGCTAGCTTTTTCAATCAGAAATTTGCATCATGTAGCTCTAACTCCAAAATGTTTTGGGACACTGTAAAGTCCATGGAGAACAAGAGCATCTTCTCATCTCCTGTAATCATAGGGATGATATAAATACTATGTATGCCAGTCTCTCTTGGCTAAGAGTTGAGGAGAGACTGACTGCATCACTTCTTAAGAAACATTCATGTGTTGAAAATCCCAAATTGTTTGCATAGTCAATTTACACACAGCTCTGACACACACACTTACCCCACAAGACATGCCACCAGGGGTCTTTTCACAGTCCACAAATCAGGAACAAATTCAAGAAAGCATTATACAGTATTATATAGAGCCATATTTCTCAAATAAACAGCAACCCAGTTTTTTTTCAAACAGATAAAGCAACGCCTCACGGCACAACGCCTCACGGCACAACGCCTCACGGCACAACGCCTCACGGCACAACACCTCACGGCACAACACCTCACCGCACAACACCTCACGGCACAACACCTCATGGCACAACACCTCACGGCACAACGCCTCTCGCCTCACGGCACAACACCTCACGGCACAACACCTCACGGCACAACACCTCACAGCACAACGCCTCTCGCCTCACGGCACAACACCTCACGGCACAACACCTCATGGCACAACGCCTCTCGCCTCACGGCACAACATCTCACGGCACAACACCTCTTGCCTCACGGCACAACACCTCACGGCACAACGCCTCTCGGCACAACACCTCACGGCACAACGCCTCTCGCCTCACGGCACAACACCTCACGGCACAACACCTCACGGCACAACACCTCATGGCACAACACCTCACGGCACAACGCCTCTCGCCTCACGGCACAACACCTCACGGCACAACGCCTCTCGCCTCACGGCACAACACCTCACGGCACAACACCTCACGGCACAACACCTCACAGCACAACGCCTCTCGCCTCACGGCACAACGCCTCTCGCCTCACGGCACAACGCCTCACGGCACAACGCCTCACGGCACAACACCTCACAGCACAACGCCTCTCGCCTCACGGCACAACGCCTCTCGCCTCACGGCACAACGCCTCACGGCACAACGCCTCACGGCACAACGCCTCTCGCCTCACGGCACAACGCCTCACGGCACAACGCCTCACGGCACAACGCCTCACGGCACAACGCCTCACGGCACAACACCTCACGGCACAACGCCTCTCGCCTCACGGCACAACGCCTCACGGCACAACGCCTCTCGCCTCACGGCACAACGCCTCACGGCACAACGCCTCTCGCCTCACGGCACAACACCTCACAGCACAACGCCTCTCGCCTCACGGCACAACGCCTCACGGCACAACGCCTCTCGCCTCACGGCACAACGCCTCACGGCACAACACCTCACGGCACAACGCCTCTCGCCTCACGGCACAACACCTCACGGCACAACACCTCACAGCACAACGCCTCTCGCCTCACGGCACAACGCCTCACGGCACAACACCTCACAGCACAACGCCTCTCGCCTCACGGCACAACGCCTCTCGCCTCACGGCACAACGCCTCACGGCACAACGCCTCACGGCACAACGCCTCTCGCCTCACGGCACAACGCCTCACGGCACAACGCCTCACGGCACAACACCTCACGGCACAACGCCTCACGGCACAACACCTCACGGCACAACGCCTCTCGCCTCACGGCACAACGCCTCACGGCACAACGCCTCTCGCCTCACGGCACAACGCCTCACGGCACAACGCCTCTCGCCTCACGGCACAACACCTCACGGCACAACGCCTCTCGCCTCACGGCACAACGCCTCACGGCACAACGCCTCTCGCCTCACGGCACAACGCCTCACGGCACAACACCTCACGGCACAACGCCTCTCCCCTATTTGACCTAGATAGTTTGTGTGATTGCATTGATATGTAGACCAAGTGTGCCTTTTAAAAATGTTTTATGTACTTCTGTCCTTGAGCTGTTCTTGTCTATTAATTTCTGTATCATGTCATGTTTCATGTTTTGTGTGAACCTCAGGAATAGTAGCTGCTGCTTTTGCTAATGGGGATCCTAATAAAATACCAAAATATCATACAATAATAACTGGGAGCTTTTTAAATCTGAGAAAATATGGGAGTATTCTTGCCAAGACAAGGAGAGCTGAAGATGGTGTAATTACAAAGATCACCTCTCTTGTTCAAAAGCCTGTTGAAAGTCTTTCAGAGGAGGACAAATGCGTTCTGTTTGGATGATATGTATAAACTGAAAACAGAGGGAGCCTTTGTCAGATCTAGGAAGAAATGGCTAGTGGAGGGTGAACAAAATGAATCTTTTTTTTCAGGTTGGAAAAATACTACTTTAAAAAATAATACAATTCAAAAATTAAAGATTAATGGTCTCATCACAGATGATCCCAAATTAATCTCTATCTTTAGTTGCAACTTCTACAGGGATTTATATAGTTCTAACTATTGTGAGGTGTCCTCAACTGTTTGTTTTTTTATTCTCTGGGGGATTTGAAATCAATTGGGGAGGCTGAGAGGGAATGGTGTGATGACCCTATTATAGTTGAAGAGATTCTTAACACCTTAAAAAGTCTCTTGGGACTTTTACACACACAAAAATGAAACAGCTAGCCCTGTTTCTGTTGGTCTTTTCTGAAAGCATTGCAAATAATGCTCTCCCTCCCAGTTTGACCCAAGATCTAATTACATTAATACCTAAGCGCAAGAAAGACTTGCTTCTCCTCGATAATTGGAGTCCAATCTGTCTGCTCAGTAATGACTACAAAATATTAGCCTCAAGTATTGCTTTCTAAATCTGAAGGTATCTCCAGACTTACTTACGCAGCCCAGTCCCTACATCTTGACAACAAAATAGGTAAAGCGGTTTTCAACTTCATCTGGAAAATTTTTACACATTATGTTATTATTATTTTATTACATTATTTGTGGTTTCAATTTTTAAGATTTTCCTATTTTGAATAATACTTCAAAGATAAATTGGGCTAAACTCTGTTGTTTAACTTTAACTGTACTTTTTGTGTTGAGCATCCAGAAACAGTTTTGCATTTATTTTGACATTGTCTACATGTAAAGAAATTATTGCTATTCTGGATATTTATAGTTTTATAATTGTTGATATTCTTGATAACTTTTATTTATTATGGGAGAATGTGCTGCTCGGTTTCCCTAACTATAATAAGGACAAAGTAAAACAATTTTGCCTCATTTATCTAATTGTGTTAATGGGAAAATGTCATATTCACAAATGTAAATGCACTAATAAAAAACACTCTTCCATGTTTTCTTTAAGGAATTTGAGCAGTACATTAAGACCATTCTACATTCTTTCAAAAGCAAGCTGTTAAAACAATCAATATGTGTGTATCTTTTAAGGTCTTTGTATAACCTGTAATTTGTTGTACAACCTAGCATATGTTATCATTGTCTGTTTGTATACTTATTGTACGTATGTATACTGATGTTTCTGCAATAATAAGAAATAAAGAAAGAAATATATATATATAGTACCAGTTCAAAGTTTGGACATATCATGTAGTTACCAAAAAAGTGTTATATTAGAGATTCTTTGCCTTGATGACAGCTTTGCACACGCTTAGAATTCTCTCAACCAGCTTCATGAGGTAGTCACCTGGAATGCATTTCCATTAACAGGTGTGCCCTGTTAAAAGTTCATTTGTGAAATGTCTTTCCTTCTGAATGCATTTCAAACAATCAGTTGTGTTGTGACAAGGAAGGGCTGGTGTACAGAATATACATACATACAGAAGATAGCCCTATTTGGTAAAATACCAAGTCCATATTATGGCAAGAACAGCTCAAATAAGCAAAGAGAAATGAAATCTTTACTCTAAGACACATATGTCAGAGTCAAGGCCCGCGGGCCACATCCGGCCCGCAAGAAGGTTTTTACGGCCCCTGGGATGATCTTGATTTATTATTAGAACCGGCCCGCAGCAAGCCGGCAGCCCGCAGATCTTTTACACGCACCAATACTACATTTCCCACAATGCAAAGGTGACGCACCGAGCAGTAGGCTGCTTCATTTCAATATTTATTGGCACAGCAGTCGTCAGCATCACAGTAAAATTAACTTTCAGATACCCATCAAAAATGGCAAAACGGAAGGTGGATACTGAGAACCGGGGGTTTCAAACAAGGTGGGAGTCGGAGTATATGTTCACGAAGGTAGCTGGAAAACCTGTGTGTCTTCTGTGTGGAGAAAGTGTGGCGGTACTGAAAGAGTATAATCTGAGACGACATTATGAAACGAAACACGCGGACAAAAACAAGAATATGGACATGGAACAAAGGCTACAAAAGGCAGAGGAATTAAAACGAGGCCTCAAATCTCGACAGGC
Organism: Oncorhynchus nerka; assembly: GCF_034236695.1. NCBI lineage: Eukaryota > Metazoa > Chordata > Actinopteri > Salmoniformes > Salmonidae > Oncorhynchus > Oncorhynchus nerka. The sequence continues at coordinate 50,877,128 of NC_088412.1, read as the reverse complement.
TCTGTTCAAAAAAGCCAAATCACAAGGCCAGGCTGCTGTCAAGGCCAGTTTTATTTTGGCAGAAGAGATCGCTAAATCAGCCCGGCCATTTACGGAGGGGGATTTCATCAAAAACTGCATGATTAAAGTTTGTGACGAAGTTTGCCCAGAAAAAGGCAACTCTTTTTAAATGTGAGTCTGAGCAGAAACACCATTGCCGAGAGAGTAGACCAGTTGTCCATCAATCTAAAAGAGCAGCTTGTGAAAAAGGGAAAAGATTTTATTGCATATTCCTTGGCTGTGGATGAGAGCACCGACATTTCTGACATTGCCCAGTTGTCAATTTTCATCCGCGGAGTGGACTCCAACCTAAGCGTGACAGAGGAGTTTTTGGCTTTACGTCCTATGCATGGCACAACTACGGGGCATGATTTGTATGAAGAGGTGTCAAGATGTGTAAATGAGATGGAGCTGCCTTGGGAAAAACTCGTGGGTTTGACAACCGACGGAGCACCTGCGATGTGTGGACACAGGAGCGGACTGGTGGCGAAGATACGGGAAAAGATGCAAGAGGAAAACGCGACAGGTGAGCTGACAGCTTATCATTGTATCATACACCAGGAAGCGTTGTGCGGTAAAGCCTTGAAAATGGAGCATGTAATGAGCATCATCACGCGCACAGTTAACTTTATCAGAGCCAAAGGTTTGAATCACCGCCAGTTCAAGGCATTTCTGACGGAGTTAGAAACGGAGCATGGTGATTTGCCTTATCACACAGAGGTGCGATGGCTAAGCCAGGGAAAGGTGCTTCAAAGATGTTTCGAGCTTCGTGAGGAGATTTGTCTGTTCTTGGACAGCAAAGGGAAAGACACAACACAACTCCGAGACGAAATGTTTCTGTGTGAAATGGCTTTTCTGTGTGACATTACGAGTCATCTGAATGCAATAAACTTGCAGCTGCAGGGTCGGGATCGTGTCATCTCTGATATGTACAGTACAGTGAAGGCATTTAAAACCAAACTGACTCTGTGGGAGACGCAGATGCGGAAAGAAAATTTGAGCCACTTTCCCAGCTGCCAGACCATGAAAGAGAAGCTCTCTACCAGTGCGTTCCCGAGCACACAGTTGGCTGATAAAATAGGTATGCTTGCCGCTGACTTTCGACGCCGATTTGCTGACTTTGAAGCACAAAAAAGCAGGTTGGAACTGCTCGGTAACCCATTTGCTGTTGACGTGGAAAGCTCACCACCAAACCTCCAAATGGAGTTGATTGACCTCCAATGCAATGATGCACTGAGGGCAAAATATACGGCAGTGGGTGCTGCGGAGTTCGCCCGTTTCCTCCCGGCACAATGCCCCAGCTGCGCATCCAGGCTGCTCAAACGTTGTCTATGTTTGGCAGCACATACCTGTGTGAACAACTGTTTTCTTTGATGAACCTGAACAAAACATCACACAGAAGTCGACTTACTGCTGAACACCTCCACTCAATTCTGAGGATTTCTTCAGCTCAGAGCCTTACCCCGAACATTGATGAACTTGTGGAAAAGATGGGACACCACCAAGTATCACCCTCAACCTCAAACAAGTGAACATTACTGTGCAATCACATATTTAGAGTTTTTACTCAGTTCAAGTTTAAAAGTTAAAATTTAATATTTGTTTTCACTGCATGTTACTTCTCCTTAAACAAAGTGTTGTTTTTGATTAATAGATTTTTGCACTTTATTTTTTTGTATTTCAATCCAATTATATTTTAAAAATATTTCAGTTGAGTGGATGATAGAAAATTGCTATTATTGTTTTTTCTTTGAAGTAAATTTAGCCCACTTTTGCTAAAATAGAAAATATAGTCTACTGATGGTGCCTTGAATACCGGTTTCTTTCATTTAATGTTCATGTTATGGGGATATTTATATAAAGGAAATTTGTCTTTTGTGTCTGTTGAAAATTAAAGATTACTGACAGAGCCATAAGAAAATATTGCTTTATTTATCTGATCATATTGTAATATATTTGTTAGGTTTTCAGTAGGTTCAATTAGGTTCACTAGACTATATGCGTCATTTAAAAAATTTTCAATGAACATTCGAACAGTCCGGCCCTCGTCTTGTAGCTGATTTTTTTATTTGGCCCTCCGTCCATTTGACTTTGACACCCCTGCTCTAAGACATGAGGGTCAGTCATTATGGAACACTTCAAGAACTCTTAAAGTTTTGTCAAGTGCAGTCTCAAAAACCATCAAGTGCTATGATGAAACTGGCTCTCATGAGGACCTCCACAGGAAAAGACGACCCAGAGTTACCTCTGCTGCACAGGATAAGTTCATTAGAATTACCAGCCTCAGAAAATTGTAGCCCAAATAAATGCTTCACAGAGTTCAAGTAACAGACACATCTCAACATCAACTGCTAAGAGGAGACTGTGTGAATCAGGCCTTCATGGTCGAATTGCTGCAAAGAAACCACTACTAAAGGACACCAATAAGAAAAAGACACTTGCTTGGGCCAAGAAACACGAGCAATGGACATTAGACCGGTGGAAATCTGTCCTTTGGTCTGATGAGATCAAATGTGAGATTTTTGGTTCCAACCGTCGTGTCTTTGTGAGAGGGCAGAGTATGTGAATGGATGATCTCTGCATGTGTGGTTCGCACCATGAAGCATGGAGGAGGAGGTGTGATGGTGTGGGGGTGCTTTCCTGGTGACACTGTCTGTGATGTATTTAGAATTCAAGGCACACTTTACCAGCATTGCTACCACAGCATTCTGCAGCAACAGGCCATCCCAGTGATACGCCATCCCAGTGATACGCCATCCCAGTGATACGCCATCCCAGTGATACACCATCCCATCTGGTTTGCGCTTAGTGGGACTATCCTTTGTTTATCAACAGGACAATGAACCAACACACCTCCAGGTGTGTCCAAGCGGTATTTGACCTATTTGAGTGATGGGGTGCTGCATCAGCTGACCTGGCCTCCACAATCACCCAGCCTGAACCCAATTGAGATGGTTTGGGATAAGTTGGACCACAGGGTGAAGGAAAAGCAGCCAAAAAGTGCTCAGCATATGTGGGAACTCCTTCAAGACTTCAAGACAGCGGAAGAAATTTGAGAAAGAGGACAAGGATAAGTCACCATGACTCGGTGTAAAATTGCTGGAGAACGAGTTCGACGAAATTCACGACGAAATTCACACCATTCGTGAGGACGTCAACATTCACATTACCCATGCCCTCACTCAAATCCCTGTCCAGGGAACACTTGATCTAGACACAAGCCCCCTGGTTTTGTCTACAGTCTCTGATAGAGATGTGGAGACGCACAAAATAAGCAGCGTCAATACAGCTGACTCCTTTCCCATTCCGTTAGTGGACACGAAGGTGGGTTATCTGTCTTGAAAACCGACACAGATAACCAACCGCTCTGTTCTTCCAACCCACTCCACTTTGTGGGGGATATAAAGCGAGAAACCAACTTGAACCGGCCTTACCTTAAAGCCGTCTTAGAGGACTGTTTGACTTGTGATGCTTTGATAGATTCGGGTTCAACTATTTCCCTCATATTGCAGACTTTGCTGGATGAACTCAACAGAGCAGTGGATCCATCAAAACTTTGGTTGGAGGTTTCACTCAGGCTACCTCGCCTCTAACCAAGCGTCTCCTACTAAAACTGAACTTCAAATGCGTGTCACTTAGTCGCCCCGTGTACGTGACTAGCACTGACACCGAACAGATGCTGATTGGGATAGATTTAATTGACCTTTTGGTTCCACTAATGGATTGGAAAACCAGCCAAGTCTGGTCAAAAATAACTATGCCAGACATTGTGCAACGACGAGGGTTCAACATCATCTACTGACGTACCCCCGGTGAACTTGGTCATGAGTCCGCTATTGGTGGCAAATTACAGGGTGACAAGTTCAACTCTTAATCAAACATGAGGTTTTACTGTGTGGCTTGGGTGGTTCACCAGCCGACACATACTGCCCTCCTCTGATAGGTGGTGTGCTCCTAAATGGCACTATGATTGAGGATGCCATACTGGCAAACTGGTCCGGAAATTCTGCAATCAGTTTGGAAATGTTCAACAACATTTCAAAAGTGACTAACTGCCACCCCCTTGTTCCGAAAACATTCAGATTCCCACTGGCAACGACTCCCCAGACAACACTCACCGCCTTATGGGTGTATACGCTATCACTCTGCATTGGAACCAAGGAAGTATCTCACTACCTACTGGTCGTCGCGAACCTCCCACATACAATCTATCGGGAAGCGGACATTTTGGTAAGATTGGGTGTTCACCTCGATACCATACACCAAGGTCTTTGGTCTTTGGCGCAGCCAGTCCAACATGCCTTGTCTTTCGACCCGGTGCGAATGGCATCCGGGCAGACTATTCCTGAAGCTTGCAAAGTGATAACTGAGTCTGCCGTGGTGATACTGGCAAGAACCACAGAGGTTTCTATAAGACTGAAACTGGCGCCGGGCTACCCTCTCCGCGACTATTCGACTTGGGAGGTTTCTATAAGACTGAAACTGGCGCCGGGCTACCCTCTCCGCGACTATTCGACTTGGGAGGTTTCTATAAGACTGAAACTGGTGCCGGGCTACCCTCTCCGCGACTATTCGACTTGGGGCTGTGAATGGTAACCCACTGTTGGAACTAAATGCTAGATCCACTCAGCTAGGAACATTGATTGATTACTCCTTCCATGATTTTGAACTTGTTGTTCCTGTGATTGGGCCTCTTCTGTCCTCCCTAGACCTATGTGGTGAGAGAGGAACGCTTTTTACTTGTCCGTCAAAGGCAATCGCAATAACTCCCGTATTGCCACTTGATGACACATCGACGTTCAGGCTGGATGTCGATTCTGACAAAGAGCTGTTGATATACGCCATTGTCACAGAGGATGATACCTCATCTCCTTCTGCATGTGAGGTACACACTGTCATGCCTTTGGCATCATTAAAACTGAAGACTTATTTATCAAATAACTCTCTGTAATTATTATTACGCGATTAAACTGATTAATCATGTAACTGTAATTAACATTTAGTCGGGGCACCAAGGAAAATATTCAGATTACAAAGTTATAATTTTCCTAATATAACTTTCAGATATTTTAATATCTGATCAATTAGTCTTCAAATTAATAAATAACCTCACGTTAGTCTCATTCCAAACGTCATAAATTGTTGGTTATCTGCACGAACCCAGTCTTCACTATTTTATTTTACCTTTATTTAACTAGGCAAGTCAGTTAAGAACAAATGATTATTTTCAATGATGGCCTAGGAACAGTGGGTTAACAGTGGGTTAACTGCCTGTTCAGGGGCAGAACGACAGATTTGTACCTTGTCAGCTTGCAACCTTCCGGTTACTAGTCCAACGCTCTAACCACTAGGCTACCCTGCCACCCATCCATACATCAATTGTCTTAAAATAATTTATTTACTAACTAAGTAATTCACAGAAATGCATAACAAACAGAAATGCATAACAAACAGTAGATATGGTTAAAAGGAAATGATAGGAGAATGTGCCCCTAGTGGGCTAAACCGGCATGGTGCTTGTTAGACAAAAGGGAAGTGGGGGGTCAGCTGAGAAGACACTACAGAGTTGAATATTATAACAATTGAAATGCTAATCCTTTGCACATGAACGCTCACTCATTCGGGAACAATTGCAATACATATATTTACGCTCAGTTTGTCATCAGGATCTCTGTTGAACAGTTTGTTTCTGTTGGAGAGTCTGTCCGCCCTCTCTCCCTCTCTGTCTGTCGTGGTTAGAATGGGTAGTTCAGAGTGACATTCAGCAATGTTGTTATAGAATAGATGTTTCGGCGGTTGTCGGTCTTCGCGTTCAATGATACCAAATTCCTAGCTGCAGACTAGTAATTAATACCAAAGACTTGTTCTTATTCTGTCTGTTTCGATAGTCTAGGAGTTTAACCACGTGGTATGGTTAAAATATTCAGCCATCTACTCAAACCTTAGCTCATACTCAGGTTTATGGTCTCTACACAAACCTTGGCCCTCTCATGGTAAGCTGGTCTGCAACCTTTGGCCATCTCGTAATTGAGCTCGGTCTGGTGATAGAAAACCCACGTGGGGGTTTTATTTGGGACATAGAAAAAAGGCTTTCTCATGACGTCAGGTCCCTGTCTGTGCCCCTGGGGGCGTGCCAATGACTTGGTGAAACTTTTTAGGGAATTGGATTTTCCTTCATTAAACAGTCCAAAATCACATTACACAATTTCACAAACAGTATCATCCTCACTCATTCATCTTATACAACAATTAGATGTAAACCTCATAACTGAGGCTATTGTATAAACAGTGTTATGGTAATGTGGCCGTATTTGTCTCCCATGAGTTTCACAAAATTGTACCAAACGGACCAGTTCGTAGCTGGATTCTTCACTGATCTTTTATACATTCTCCAGAACATAAATGTCGTTCGGTTCTCCAGTTCTGTGAGGTGGAAGAAATTCCTTTGTTCTCTCTATGAAACTCAATCTCTCTCTATACCGTCTGGCCATGAGGCAGGATCTTCCCTGGGAATTTACGACCTCTCTGACCACAGCAGCCTGGTTGTAGGAGACAGAGAGAGATGGTGTCTAGGTAGTGGGATGGTGCTCGCGGTGTACAAAGAGGGCAACGTCATGACAACACTGATGAGGGAACAGCCGATCATTCCCCAACAATTGAGAGGCCATCACCACCTGATGAAAACCTGTACAATATGGCCGAACCATATCCTGGTTTCCATGCACAGGTACTAAAACTTCTTTCGGAGGCAGATGTACTTGTCAATGACTGACGCAGAACAAAATCAGTTATGGGAATTGTTTAACACAGTGAGATCTGGTCCAGAATCGCTGGATTGCTGTGTTGCGGGTATTCATGTGGTGCGTATTCCTACGCCACCCAGAGCAGCTTCTACGTTTGTGAGACGACCAAAAATTCCTCTTGCAGCGTGGTACAAGAGATTATCGTCTCCCTATTAGGTACACAGATAATCAAGGAATGCAACATTATGTACAGTGCTCCCGTGTGGCCCATTTTGAAACCAACGGGTAAATCGAGTCTTACCATTGACTATAGACAACTCAACAAACTGGTTCCGTTGTCTCGTTGGCCAATGGAACAGCTCGACCAAGAGTTGCCAAAGGTGGCAAACGCCAAGTACTTCTCCACCCTCGATGTGGCGAATGGTTTCTGGACCATGACAGTAGACCCTTGTGACCAACACTAGTTGGTTTTCTTTTTCTCTAACAAATCAAATGTATTTATTAAGCCCTTCTTACATCCGCTGATGTCACAACGTGCTGTACAGAAACCCAGCCTAAAACCCCAAACAGCAAACAATGCAGGTGTAGAAGCACGGTGGCTAAGAAAAACTCCCTAGAAAGGCCAAAACCTAGGAAGAAACCAAGAGAGGAACCAGGCTATGAGGGGTGGCCAGTCCTCTTCTGGCTGTGCCGGGTGGAGATTATAACAGAACATGGCCAAGATGTTCAAATGTTCATAGATGACCAGCAAGGTCAAATAATAATAATCACAATGGTTGTAGAGGGTGCAACAGGTCAGCACCTCAGGAATAAATGTCAGCTTGCTTTTCATAGCCGATAATTCAGAGTATCTCTACCGCACCTGCTGTCTCTAGAGAGTTGAAAACAGCAGGTCTGGGACAAGGTAGCACGTCCAGTGAACAGGTCAGGGTTCCATAGCCAGAGGCAGAACAGTTGAAACTGGAGCAGCAGCATGACCAGGTGGACTAGAGACAGCAATGAGTCATCAGGCCAGGTAGTCCTGAGGCATGGTCCGAGGGCTCAGGTCCTCCGAGAGATAGAGAGACTGAGAGAAAGAAGAGAGAGAATTAAAGAGAGCATACTTAAATTCATACAGGACACCGGATAAGACAGGAGAAATACTCCAGATAAACAGACTGACTCTAGCCCCCGACACATAAACTATTGCAAAATAAATACTGGAGGCTGAGACAGGAGGGGTTGGGAGACACTGTGGCCCTGTCCGACGATACCCCCGGACAGGGCCAAAGAGTCAGGACATAACCCCACCCACTTTGCCAAAGCACAGCCCCCACACCACTAGAGGGATATCTTCAACCACCAACTTACCATCCTGAGACAAGACCAAGTATAGCCCACGAAGATCTCCCCAACGGGTTCACCAACGTGGACAGGACGATCACGTCAGTGACTCAACCCACTCAAGTGACGCACTCCTCCTAGGGACGGCATGGAAGAGCACCAGTAAGCCAGTAACTCAGCCCCTGTAATAGGGTTTGAGGCAGAGAATCCCAGTGGAGAGAAGGGTACCGGCCAGGCAGAGACAGCAAGGGTGGTTCGTTGCTCCAGTGCCTTTGTGTTCACCTTCACACTCCTGGCCCAGACTACACTTAATCATTGGACCTACTGAAGAGATGAGTCTTCAATAAAGACTTAAAGGTTGAGACCAAGTCTGCGTCTCTCACATGGATAGGCAGACCATTCCATAAAAAAAATGGAGCTCTATAGGAGAAAGCCCTGCCTCCAGTTGTTTGCTTAGAAGGAGGACAGTAAGGAGGCCTGCATCTTGTGACCGTAGCGTACGTGTAGGTATGTACAGCAGGACTTGTCAAAGCCTTTGACCCATCTTCTTCAGAAAGACACCCCGTTCGTTTGGGATGCCACTCACGACGAAGCTGTAACTTCCTTGAAAAACCTGCTTTGTGAGGCACCCTGCCTGGTATACCTCAACAAAGATGTTCTTTTTTGAATGTTGGTTTCTCAGAGCACTGCCTTAGTGCTGGCTTGTACCAAAAATACGACCAAGACAGACATGGGGCTGCTTACACAAGCAAACCACTCAACCCTGCTGAACACAAGTGCTCAGACTGTGGAAAAGCGCTGCTGTCAACCGTCTGGGCGATCAAGCACTTCACCAGTTATGTCGGCGGACAAAAGGTGATCATAGAAACATGTCACCAGCTGGTGACCTTTCTGAAAAGCCAACAAATCTGTGAAGGTGCTGTACTCAACAGCAGAATAGTGGCTTGGCTTATGAGAGCCAGAGCCATGATGTGGTAGTCAACTCCGCAAAAGAAAAACCTGCCTTTGGGCGGGGCTTTGGCGGTGTGATGACGATGAAACCAAATTTGCACCATTCTCGTGTAATGTAGCTCCGCCGTTGCCTTCGAACCATCACTACTTCAAAGAGAATGTGTGTCTCGGCATGCCGATGGCATTTGTGAATGGCTGTTCTTACCGTCATCTAGAACTCTTGCAAGCTGGTGTGGGATTGGTATGGCACCTCGACATTCCATGCAAACCTCTTCAATTTCAGCTAGGCAACAAGACCAGCTTTGTTGCAGAAGTTGCTGGCGTACTTATCACACTGCAAACGGCGGTGAAACACGATTTTCAGAACTAGAAATCTGCACTGACTTAAACTACGCCAGACTCACCTTCTTATGCCACTTGGTGTTTTGGAAACAAAAGCACATGACTACTTCAAGAGGCAAATAAGTGAAAAACACGGAGCTAATTCTAGCTTGTGATGACCTCATAACCAAACACGACATAGAGGTGTATTGGTAGAAAGTCAAGGGACACTCCAAATTACCTGGTCGTGACAAACTTGCCAACGACCATGCCAACAGTATGGCGAAATCTGGTGCAATCCACTGCACCCCTTGGTTGTTCGATGCTCGAGACGCAATGATCACCGAGGTGCCCATGGTGTCTGCGGTAACGCGTAGCCATGTAGCACCGCGGGAAACATCTTCGCACGAACATAATGTGTTTTCAACTCATTCATTCGTGAACGGTGAACTGGTAGCAATGCAACACCAAGATGAGTCCCTCACCACTTTGATGGTTTTCTTGTCTGATCCTGTCAATCACCCAATGTCCGAACTGGCTTTGGCAGGCTCACACGACTTGCATTCGCTGTACGCAACTAAACAGCACCTCACACTTGTAGATGACCTACTGGTTTATGTTTCAGAAACCGACACCACACAAGGGTGGGTGGTTCCTAAAACACATAGGGGGTTAATGATACCTCATGCCCACAATGAGCCATGTGGAGGCCATAGGGGGGTCAAGGCTACATGTGAAACATTGCAACAGGTGGCCTCACATGGAACAAGACGTGGCACAGTCCGTGAAGGGGTGTCTAGTTTGCTGCCAGTTTCAACCCTCCTACCACCCACTTCACAGAGCACCATTGCGTCTTACCCCTGGAGCTCGATCCAGATCGACTGGGTTGGCCCAGTTGCTAGGTCGGCAAGAGGCAAATAGTATCTCCTCACAGTGACGTGCGCATTCACCAAGTGGGTGGAGTGCCTGCCCGCAACCAATGACACAGCGGAAACCACATTTTCAGCCGTTTCGGCCTGCCAGGAGAAACCGTGGACTGCAACAGGAGAAACCGTGGACTGCAACAGGAGAAACCGTGGACTGCAACAGGAGAAACCGTGGACTGCAACAGGAGAAACCGTGGACTGCAACAGGAGAAACCGTGGACTGCAACAGGAGAAACCGTGGACTGAGAAACCGTGGACTGCAACAGGAGAAACCGTGGACTGCAACAGGAGAAACCGTGGACTGCAACAGGAGAAACCGTGGACTGCAACAGGAGAAACCGTGGACTGCAACAGGGACTGCAACAGGAGAAACCGTGGACTGCAACAGGAGAAACCGTGGACTGCAACAGGAGAAACCGTGGACTGCAACAGGAGAAACCGTGGACTGCAACAGGAGAAACCGTGGTGCAACAGGAGAAACCGTGGACTGCAACAGGAGAAACCGTGGACTGCAACAGGAGAAACCGTGGACTGCAACAGGAGAAACCGTGGACTGCAACAGGAGAAACCGTGGACTGCAACAGGAGAAACCGTGGACTGCAACAGGAGAAACCGTGGACTGCAACAGGAGAAACCGTGGACTGCAACAGGAGAAACCGTGGACTGCAACAGGAGAAACCGTGGACTGCAACAGGAGAAACCGTGGACTGCAACAGGAGAACCGTGGACTGCAACAGGAGAAACCGTGGACTGCAACAGGAGAAACCGTGGACTGCAACAGGAGAAACCGTGGACTGCAACAGGAGAAACCGTGGACTGCAACAGGAGAAACCGTGGACTGCAACAGGAGAAACCGTGGACTGCAACAGGAGAAACCGTGGACTGCAACAGGAGAAACCGTGGACTGCAACAGGAGAAACCGTGGACTGCAACAGGAGAAACCGTGGACTGCAACAGGAGAAACCGTGGACTGCAACAGGAGAAACCGTGGACTGCAACAGGAGAAACCGTGGACTGCAACAGGAGAAACCGTGGACTGCAACAGGAGAAACCCACTTTTCGGAAGCTGTAATGACAGAACTGTGGCGGCTCCTGGGAGACAGAGTTAACCTCCACATCATGCACCACCCTAGGAGCTCCGGCAGGGTAGAAAGGAGCCCCCAAGACAATCATCAGAATCCTGAGGAAATACATGGCAGCCAACCACAGGGATTAGGACGTCAAACTCCCACTGGTACTGATGGCGATCAGAGCCACAGGCAACAGGTCTACGGGAATAACACCATTCAAGATGATGACAGGCCAACAAATGATACTTCCACTGCATCTTCTGTACCAACAGGGACATGTCGCCGCAGCCACCGCCTACACGACTAATCAATACGTGATGGACTTGTGAACCCACCTCCAGACTTCCTTTGCGCACGCTCAAGGAAAGTTGGAAAGAAGTTCAAAAGGTGACACGACCCATTACGACAAAAAGGCCTCACACCACGTGTTCGAGGTTGGGGATGAGGTGTGGTACGTCATATACACCAAACTTGTGGGCGTCACGACAAAGTTCCTGCCCCACTGGACGGGGCCACACGAGATTTTGGTGAAACTGTCACCTGTAGCTTATCAAATCAGAATCAGCAAAGGTCGACAAAACAACATGTTCAAGTGGGTCCACAGGAATCAAATGAAGTTGTACCATGGGAATCAAATGAAGTTGTACCATGGGAATCAAATTAAGTTGTACCATGGGAATCAAATGAAGTTGTACCATGGGAATCAAATGAAGTTGTACCATGGGAATCAAATGAAGTTGTACTACTCCCCCCATGGGAATAGAAGGGGTGCAAGCCAGCACCGAATAGATAGAAACCTAGCACGTTCAAGTGGGTCCACAGGAATCAAATGAAGTTGTACACTCCCCCCCCCCCATGGGAATAGAAGGGGTGCAAGCCAGCACCGAATAGATAGAAACCTAGCACGTTCAAGTGGGTCCACAGGAATCAAATTAAGTTGTACACTCCCCCCATGGGAATAGAAGGGGTGCAAGCCAGCACCGAATAGATAGAAACCTAGCAAAGTCAGAGGTACTAAGAAAATTAAGTGTCCTCAGCTGATCCCTTCAAGGAGATCAATAAGTTGCACCTTACCTTCTCTTCCCAGCTACAAGACATACGTTCGTTGTCACTGTTGATATTGTACTGCCCTGTGCTGTTCGAAATAGGGAAATCAGCAACATTTGTTGTGTCATAACATTTTCGTTTACAAAAACCAAACCGCTGAAATAATCAAACAATATCTCTGATTAAGCGTTTTTGTAGGATGGAGTTCCTTTGGCTGATCCTGACGCCCTAGTCACAACCAACCCAGCAGATGTACTCACGAGCGGACCCCCAAAGGGAATCGTTCTCCTTTGGCTGATCCTGACGCCCTAGTCACAACCAACCCAGCAGATGTACTCACGAGCGGACCCCCAAAGGGAATCGTTCTCCTTTGGCTGATCCTGACGCCCTAGTCACAACCAACCCAGCAGATGTACTCACGAGCGGACCCCCAAAGGGAATCGTTCTCCTTTGGCTGATCCTGACGCCCTAGTCACAACCAACCCAGCAGATGTACTCACGAGCGGACCCCCAAAGGGAATCGTTCTCCTTTGGCTGATCCTGACGCCCTAGTCACAACCAACCCAGCAGATGTACTCACGAGTGGACCCCCAAAGGGAATCGTTCTCCTTTGGCTGATCCTGACGCCCTAGTCACAACCAACCCAGCAGATGTACTCACGAGTGGACCCCCAAAGGGAATCGTTCTCCGCGATAATCTAGGACTCCTTATAACCAACTGCAGAGGGTGTATTTTTACTGACATTGCCGGTTGTTGAACTGGAGAATATCTATAGATTGAAAATTCTAAATGTAGGATTTTGGCACAACAGCACCCATGTGAAAATTGCCACACCCCCAGTCGTAGCTTATCAGGAACACAAGGTGGGGTGGATGTGGGGGTTTTTAGACACCTCGATCGTAAACCATAAGGCAGCAGACGATTCCTTTTGTTGCCTAGTTTGTGTGATCGGAATGTCTGTGTGCCTTATGAAGAGTTTACTGCCCAAGAACTTCAACATCAAACACGTCGGGACAATATATTTTATCCTCCGAATGTTAGTAATTATGAGAAATGGAATGTGAAAGATTATTGTCTATTTTGTGAGGTCATTAAAAGTAATGTCATAATGGAAACATTGTAACTTGAAGGGTTTTCGTGTTGAAGGGCATATCATGTTTACTTAATATCCAGGATATTGAGAATGTTTTTCTGATGATAAGACTGCGATTTTAGTTCTCTGACAAGATCATTGTAAATTGTGATACCTTGCCTCGTAACTAGACACGCCTCAGGGAACCCAGAGAGCATGTCAATGTGACGCAAACGCCCCCTTTTTAGTTAAGAATTAACATGTCAGACTAGAAGGGCCACAAGCTGCAGCTGAGGTCTATGATTAGTCACGACCCCGAAATGCAACACAAGGTTGAAGAAGACAAAGGAACCTCTTAACAATCAATGCTATGGTTGAGTAGCTGTACTGTATCTAGGGAAGGTGAATTTAAGCAGGACCATCTGGTTATTCTCTTCAAATCATTGTTTGTCTACGCGGCTTTCATCACCACTCTGGGATCATGTACACGGCTGATTAGCCGTCCTCAGGAGACCACTCTTCCAGAACGAGTGCATTTAAACAGACAACTAAGAAGGACAGTGTGACATCTTGTGGACAATCAGAGACTTACACCCGAGAATGAAGGAGAGGGCCATCTAAAGAACAAGGCCTCCATCGAACCCTTATTACCAAGCGCAACCTGGCCCACGAAGGCCTGGGCCCAGCAGAGATATCCGATGAAGACCTTCACTACTTCACTACTTCTTACCCATAATAGCGGCAATTCGGGGCAAGTTATTAGGGATAAACTAAGCTTAGTCACAAATGTATCCAAGTGTTATTTCTCTTTCTCTCTTTCTTTAAATCTCCATATTGTGTAACCAGTGTCACATTGTGCTACCGACTTGACATCAAAGAATTGTTACCGAAACCAGAAGAGAGCCGTGCGTTGTAGTGATTTAGTTATAAAAGATTCCCACGGAAGTAACTTCTATGTCTGTTTATGTCCTACAAGAAGAGGACATCTAAAGTGTGGACTTTTCAGTTGTTAGACATAAGCATAGACGCTGTTAATAATGAACATCTAGGCCTAATTAGCCATTCGTAGGAGAATTATATTACCGCAGACTACTTCTATTATTTTAGTCCCTTCCAGCCCTCTGTTTGTTTGTTATTGGGATGATATAAATGCTGTAAGACTGCTAAACTCTTTGCTATGGTTTCATTGGTTGTACTCAAGCTGCATATGGTGAGTTATTTGTAACTTTTCACCATATACTCGTAGGAAAGGTGCCACTACTACTAAGTACTGTGGTGAGGTTAAATGTGTTGGCCAACAGAGACACATTTCTGTTTGTTGCTCAACCTCCCAAGGCTGAACTTGAGCTAAACCCTATTTCTTACCTGTTACATATGCTTCAGTAAGGTTGGCTTCTTAGCATTCATAGCAATCAGTGGAGGCTGCTGAGGGGAGAACGGCTTATAACAATGTCTGGAATGGAGTAAATGGAATGGTATCAAAAACATGGTTTTCAAGTGTTTGATACCATTCCATTCACTCCGGTCCATCCATTTTACTCCATTCCAGACATTACTATGAGCCATCCTCCCCTCAGCAGGCACCACTGATAGCAATGGTTATCAACTGTACCGCAGAAATGTATCGTAAATCACATTAAATAGATGTTGTGGTGGCAGCTGCAGAGACATATTTGGGTATACGAGAATTGAGTTAAGAGTTACAGGGTGTGTTGAGTGGCGGTGTTCCAGGCAGGCCATTGGTAAGGTGCAGGAGCAGATAGGGTGAAAGTAGTAGTGGAACGGGGTAGTGGGTTTTTAATGAGTGTAAGTGCCAGCTGCAGAGAAGTACCTGAGTGTATGAGATTTTACTGCAGAAGAGTTATAAGATGGTTCTCAGATGTTTATGAAATAGTGGTATATCGGTGTAGGTTTGGTTGGTGGTGCAATTATTAGATATATATATATATATTTTTTGTATCACAAATGTAACGTGATTGATCACACACTACCGCACAGTAGGATGGCGGCATGCACAAACAAAATGTGTGAACGCTACGATACCAAAAAATGTGGATTATGGTACACCACAGGGGAGCGTGATTAGTCCTCTGTTGTTCTCAATCATGGTCAATTATGTTTACTCTCAGGTATAGCCGGATATTGGGAGGTTGTTATTTGCAGATGATGGGGCCTTATGGAAGAGGGGAAGAAATGTGCCATACATAGGCAGGAAGGTACAGGGAGCGATTGATGAGGTTGAGCAGTAGGCATTAATGTGGGGATTCAGGTTCTCTGTAGAGAAAACTCAGACAGTGTTCTTTACCAGGAGGAAGGTGGATGACGAGATATGCTTGAGGTTATATGTGAGAAACTTGGAGAGGGTGGGGGCCTTCAGGTTCCTTGGGGTGTACTTTGACACTAGACTGACCTGGGAAGAACACATTGTGAAAGTGTAAGAAGGTGCGAAATGTGATGCACTGTCTGATGGGGAAGGAGTGGGGGGGCTGGCCGTTCCTCATTGAGGACCATGTATGTTGCATTGATCCGACCTGTAATCGACTATGGCAGTATAGTGTATGGTTCGGCAGCCCGGACCTCATCTATAATAGACTATGGCAGTATACCTTATGGGGCGGCAGGGTAGCCTAGTGGTTAGAGCGTTGGACTAGTAACCGAAAGGTTGCAAGTTCAAATCCCCGAGCTGACAAGGTACAAATCTGTCGTTCTGCCCCTGAACAGGCAGTTAGGCCGTCATTGAAAATAAGAATTTGTTCTTTAACTGACTTGCCTAGTAAAATAAATAAAATAAAAAAAATAAAATGGTTCGGCAGCCCGGACCTCATCTATAATAGACTATGGCAGTATAGCGTATGGTTCGGCAGCCCGGACCTCATCTATAATAGACTATGGCAGTATAGCGTATGGTTCGGCAGCCCGGACCTCATCTGTAATAGACTATGGCAGTATAGCGTATGGTTCGGCAGGCCGGACCTCATCTATAATAGACTATGGCAGTATAGCGTATGGTTCAGCAGCCCAGACATCATCTGTAATAGACTATGGCAGTATACCGTATGGTTTGGCAGCCCGGACCTCATTGGAAAGGCTAGATGTCACACAGGGGCAAGGACTCAGAATATGTAGTGGGGCATTTCGGACGTCCCCAGTGGCTGCACGGTGGAGATGGGGGATATGCCATTGCAGATTACTGTTGACCTTGCAGTGGGTGGAGGAAGTCAAGCCAGACATAGTAGTTATTTGCTCTGATTCATGTGCAGTGTTAATGAGTCTCCAGTCCTTTAGGTCATGTAACAGACAAGATATGTTTTATGAGGTGCTACAAACCCATGGCAGGATTAGACAGATGGGTATACAGATAAGATTTACTTGGGTCCCAGCCCATGTGGAGGTGGAGAGGAACGAGGCAGTTGATGTGCTGGCTGATGTACAAGCACTTAGAAGTGGGGATGTTAATGTTTTAGTTTCGATGAGCAAGACAGGGGCAAAAAGCCTGATATGGACAGTGATGGTGCAGAGATGGCAGGAGCAGTGGAATAGAGATACTAAGAGCAGTCATTTATTTCAAGTACAGAGGAAAGTCGGGGAGGGGAGGGCGGCAGGAAGAGACAGAAGAGAGGAGGCTATTTTTACAAGATTAAGGGTGGAACACAACCAGTTGAATAAGTCCTTAAATGTGATAGAAAAGCTTCCAACAGGAAAGTGTGATTATTGCTTGGAAACAGAGACCGTGGAGCGTGTATTGCTACAGTGTGGGCAGTATCAGAGGGAAAGAGAGAGGCTGAGATCTAGTATGAGGGAGAAGGGGATACAGGAAATTAGTTTAAAGAGTATATCGAGTATATTTTGTTATTTAGTTTCTCCTGTCTCTGGCCCACACTCCACTACAGTAGGTGGCGGTATTGCACCTTAACGTTGGATGCCAACCACCGATAAACCCAACCTAAGAAGAATACCAACGACGAAGAAAACAAGGAAGTGACTTGTTGTTTATGGACGCACATGAGGTGGTTGAAATGTTTGAATAATGGTCTGGTATCATTGTCTTCATATAAACATCGATTCAATATGAACATAGCAGAAAGTGGAGCAGTAGGCGATGCCATTACAGTGCACGATTTCTCCGAGAAGATTCTCGAGCAAACGGTTCACTTTCACGTCATAAAACTCAATGGAGGATTTTTCCTTTGGGTGGGCTCGAACCCCGTCTTGTCCAACTTGGCTGTTTCAATGGAAAGTAAATTTGTGAGTAGTCTACTGTAAATATATTGTTTTGAAGCAGACTAGCTAACAGAGATGGATTGTTAGTTAGCTTCACCGTGCAATGTTGTTAGCTAGCTACGCTACTATAACGTTATTCTAACGGCTGATGATGCTATGTGCTATTTGTAATTGAGCTAACCTACGTATCTGTGTTTATATATATATATATATATATTCAGGATTCGATGCCGCTGTCTACGTTAGTCCTGGGGGACCCATCGGACACCACTCCAAATTCACTGGCGCAGAGATTGAGTAAGCACCCTTTCATCCTGTCAATATCATCTCTCTCTCTCATGGGTATTTGTCGTCTCAGAGAGCAAGAGGTTTTACTCCGCTCCAAATCTGGCCACGGATTTTTGTATGGAGGTCAATGTGTGTCGAATTTGGTCAACAAAAAATGTTATAGCTATTTGATCAAATTAAACGTTCGTGATGGTTAGGTTGATATGAATGTACTGATTTAAGTGAACGCACGTGGCATTTTGGCAACTTAATTTGAGGTCAACAGATTATGATTTTTCAATGCAGATACCAATTATTGGATGACCAAAAAAAGCAGATACCGATTAATCTACCTGTGTGTGTGTGTGTGTATACACACATACACACACATATATATATATGTGTGTATGTGTGTATATATATATCTATATATATCACCCACATTTTGTCAGTATCAGGCCAGTGGTGTCTGAGATTGTGTTTGATTTACATATGTACTAACGTGTACATACGGAGACAGATAGTTTCAATTTCATTGTGGGGGACAACAAACCACCAATTCATATATGCATTTCTAGATTTTGGTATTTGCTGAGTTAGTTTGTTCAAACTCATCCAAGTAAAGAATGGGAAGCTAGATATTTGATCCCTGACGCCTCTATTGTTACCCAACACGAGGCTACTAACATCAAAATGATCTGATGGCAATTTTAGGCTGCCACAACGTTGTTTATACAGTCAAATCTGTCTAACCGTCAATTATACAGGGATTTCGTTGATAGCTATATGTTCTTCAGAACAATAACCGAAAGCTAGATGCTTAAACTACTAACCAGTATTATGTTCTATTGTTGGTGTCAGTTTTCACCATCTGAAACGCCACTAACCCAGCTGTCCTCCGTCTCCTTTGTGTTTCAGCTAAAAGGACTAAGAAACAGGTGTATGTGAGCTACTGCCTGCCCATGACTGACTCCAACCTGTCTCTGCTGGTAGAGAACAGGATAAAGAAAGAGATGGAAGTTCACCCTGACAAGTTTTAACTTCCCCCCCCCTTCTTTTTTTTCACTAGTTTAATTGTTTTGTACCAAAATAAAACAATGGAAAGAAAAACAACATTACCTGTCTGGAATGTTCTGTCGATTGCTGTTTTCGCACTTCACTCATGAGATCTAACCAGAGACGCCTCTGTGTAGAGGCTTCGCACTTCACTCATGAGATCTAACCAGAGACGCCTCTGTGTAGAGGCTTCGCACTTCACTCATGAGATCTAACCAGAGACGCCTCTGTGTAGAGGCTTCGCACTTCACTCATGAGATCTAACCAGAGACGCCTCTGTGTAGAGGCTTCGCACTTCACTCATGAGATCTAACCAGAGACGCCTCTGTGTAGAGGCTTCGCACTTCACTCATGAGATCTAACCAGAGACGCCTCTGTGTAGAGGCTTCGCACTTCACTCATGAGATCTAACCAGAGACGCCTCTGTGTAGAGGCTTCTCACTTCACTCATGAGATCTAACCAGAGACGCCTCTGTGTAGAGGCTGCAGACACACTATATTTTCTGTGCCCACTGCCCACAAACTCAAGTCTACAGACATGTATCACCTCAGTAGTTCATTTATTTGACATAATCAACAAGTTTATTATCAAAACAACATTTATGGCTTTAATATTGCAAATGCATCATATATAAAAAATAAACACGTACAAAATATTAGTGGTTGACAATCGATCACTCATGGAAATTCATTTTATTTACCACAACATTTCATCGCTGAAAACATTTACAAATAAACCATACAAGTGGTCAAAATATGTGCCATTTGCTTCAAATATAGTTCATGGTAGAAATGTATAGACTTGGCCTTTTTAAGGTCATCTATACGTGTGACGAAATGTGCTATGAAAACTATTTGATATGCATAGTATTTAAAACGTATGATAGTCCATGCATTGTCAATGGATGGCACATTAATACAGACCTTACATTTGGTATTCAATCATTTGTAAGGGTATAAAGTTTGTATACAAACACTCTGTCAGCCACAGCTATTCTAACTAGATCACTCTATTGCATTATAACGTAATCTATTCTAGACACTAACCATTTCAAAACCCCTATAGACATTGTGATTCATGGCATGGCCAGAGATTATTTAACCGTGCTAGAGAGCGGTTTAAACAGGTACTAAAAACAGCAATATACAACTAACATTTTTTACCAGGTGAAAATTAGCTTAAACTAGAGGTAATGTCAAGCGACAATAATCCCCTTGGCAACGAGACAAAAAATAAATACTGAATTACTGATTACAGATTATTTTCAGTCACCTGTCCAGTTGAAATCAGAGGATTTTTAAAACTGAACAACCATTGTGATAAAGCCATTCAATAACTTGAGATGTTTCATAGTAGTAGCAGTAGACAGTCTGCATCCCAAATGGCACCCTATTCCCTATGTAGTGCACTGCTTTTGACCAGGGCCAATAGTGCTCTGGTCAAAGCTCAAAAGTAGTGAACTATGTAAGGAATAGACTGCTATTTGGGACGCAGATATACTAGTAACTAACTGGACATTAGTATTGTCCACTCAACACTCGATGCCTTTTGATTTTTCCATAGAATATGGAAATAAAAACACAAAAAAATTCAAAGTCCAAACTAATTTCCTAAGCCATCACAGTTTCTTTAGGTTTCCGGCTGGCGCCAACATTTAATAGGGGCTGCAGTACTCCGTTTTCTTAAGTATTTACATTGATTATACTACTACTAAGGATAAAGTGCCAACTTGGACTTTTGACAGGGGGGTGGGAGGCAGAAATTCACAATTGAACCCATCAAATAGGCTTCAGTATATAGGCCTGACCTCTCCTTTTATTACATTTAGAGTGCAGCAGTGTCACCCACAACCAGTGTCTCAAACGAGCTGACTGACACATTTTGATTACATTTGATTGAACTTTGAATTTTAGTGCAAAAAAAGTTACGCTAATAGAATTTGAAATGCATAGAGCACACATCCCTGTTGAAAGACATTTCAAATGAAAACATGTCTGCTCTGCTGCTCTATATGTGTCTCTCTGTGTGTTTAGAGTACACCACTCTGCTTAGAACGTACAACCGACACCATGACATCCCTCCCCAGTCCCATGCTGGGACCACGGTACCCATAGACACACCGCCAACCCGTGGCAACAACTACCCTATGGGCACAAATAGATGTAAGTCATTGTAATGAGTTTCTGTTCATTGCAAAGACTTACACAGGTGTGTGAATAACTCCATCGTTTGTTTCAAGAATATCCTGTTCTATTGCAGGCCCTCAAATACTTCATAAATCATATTAATAAATCATATTGAGTGTCTGAGGGTGATAATGAGAGGGTCATCATTTCTCCATTAAACCCAACGGAAGGTTTTTTTTTTTTTAAATGAAAGAGTTCCTCATGGAAGAATCTTACCAGCAGGACTGAATGAATCAGACCAGTCATGACCAGGAGTGGGGCAGTTCAAGCTATCCCCACAGTCTTGTCCTATCCTCTGTCTGTGTGTGTTTGCTGCTACAATGACCCTCCCACGCCATTTACCACCATACTATTACTGATCACCTCTCCTCCGGTAGCGTACGCAAAAGACGTAGACACTGCTGCAAGAGCAGTAGCCGCTGCTGCTGTGGCGCCCCCGGTGGTCGTAAGATGCAGCGGCGTATCATGGACGCGGGAGTATAAGTCCCTATCCCCAGGCTTGGTGAGAAGGAGGTGCTGTTCTCCAGGCCGGTGGGTGAGCAGGGGCTGGCGGGTGTAGCTCTCCCCGTCCACGAGGCTCTCTGGCAGGGGTTGGTTGCGCGGCTCAGGCAGCAGTAGCAGGCAGATGATACACAGCAGGGTGCAGGCGGCGAAGATCATGTGGTGCAGGAAGTAGCCCTTCTGGTTGTGGAGCTCCATGATAGGGGCCGTCAGCATGCCGAAACCAGCACTGGCCAGGACCAGACCCAGACCACCACCCCTGACGAGAGAGGGAGACAAAGAGGGAGAGTCTAGTTTCAGAAACGAACACTGAAACCAAACAACATAAAAAGGATTATCAACCTGGAATCGGGTACAAGTAACATTGTAATAGTAAATCGGCACACTCCAATTGCTATGATATTTTACGTTTCGTATGGTATGTATTAATTTGTGGATGTCCATCATCCGTTTGTCCTATGAAATGTTAAGAAGTATAATTCATATGATATGTTACGAATTCCAATTTGTTACGAATTTGCAAAACATATATGTTACGAATTTAAATTTGTTGTGGCTAACGATCTCTAGGCTAGGGGTTAAGGTTAGGGGAAGGGTTAGCTAACATGCTAAGTAGTTGCAAAGTAGCTCAAAAGTAGTAAGTAGTTACAAAGTTGCTGATTAGCTAAAATGCTAAAGTTGTCCGTGATGAGATATGAACATGCAACCACTCTACCATTGTTTTTGCCTTAAGTAACCTTCTGTCTTACGTAACCATAGCAAACGTAACATATCATACTCATTTGAGTGTCTCAGACGTATGTTTACTATGTTACCAGTCTAGTCTATGAGACCAGGCTGATATTCCTGAACAATAGTCTGTCAAATTGCATTTATATGACACATACAGACTACACCACAAGATGGCGCTAGTAAGCCATTCTAACACAAACGTACTTGGCGGGACATCATTTTACCAAATAAGTGTGTTATAGGAATCCAATAACTGTTGGTGTGGGTGCAGTCAGACCATACATAGTGTGTGTGTGTGTGTTACCTGATGACGGTGGGAGTGATCTCAGCGCAGAAGAAGATGCTGAGGGTGCTGACGGCGCGCGAGGTGTGGGTGCGGTCAGACCATACATAGTGTGTGTGTGTGTGTTACCTGATGACGGTGGGAGTGATCTCAGCGCAGAAGAAGATGCTGAGGGTGCTGACGGCGCGCGAGGTGTGGGTGCGGTCAGACCATACATAGTGTGTGTGTGTGTGTTACCTGAAGACGGTGGGAGTGATCTCAGCGCAGAAGAAGATGCTGAGGGTGCTGACGGCGCGCGAGGTGTGGGTGCGGTCAGACCATACATAGTGTGTGTGTGTGTTACCTGATGACGGTGGGAGTGATCTCAGCGCAGAAGAAGATGCTGAGGGTGCTGACGGCGCGCGAGGTGTGGGTGCGGTCAGACCATACATAGTGTGTGTGTGTGTGTGTTACCTGATGACGGTGGGAGTGATCTCAGCGCAGAAGAAGATGCTGAGGGTGCTGACGGCGCGCGAGGTGTGGGTGCGGTCAGACCATACATAGTGTGTGTGTGTGTGTGTGTTACCTGATGACGGTGGGAGTGATCTCAGCGCAGAAGAAGATGCTGAGGGTGCTGACGGCGCGCGAGGAGAACATTCCGATGATGGAGAATGCCACAGAGAACTTCCTGTTTAGTGTGTCCCTCAGAACTAACCAGGCGAGAAGGATGAGAATCACGAGAGAGGAGGTGAGACACATACTGTACATCATAAATATACAAATTACTGGGTCTAGTCATAACAGAGAACTTGATCACGGAAAACAGTTGGTGTACTGGCCAGCCAAAACGACTGTTTTGTTGATTCTACCACACAAAATCAACAGATGGGAGCATGAGCCTGGCCTGTGGAGCTGCAACCCAGAGCACCTGTTTGGCATATTTTTTCAATCGGTGAATTTTATAAAGTCAAAGTGTACCTGTGTCATGGCGAAGGCTGTACTTCCCAATCACTGCATTCAAGGCAAGGTCAAGGGTGGGGGAAGAAAAACAGTGAAAATGAGTACAGCCATGAGAGAATCTCATGATTTTTCTGACCGATACAGATCTGATATGAGGACAACAGAGGCAATGATCCGGAAAAGGGCATTCTAGTAGTGACTCCTAAGGATCACTGAAATAACTCCATTATCAGAGTATGTCCTTTGTGTGTAACAGGTTCGGGATATAATGAGATGTTGTGGCTTTGTAATTTCCATGTAAACAACTCTTTGTGGATGATGACTATGAGGGGGATGCCCACATTGCTCACTCATTAACCTCTTGAACCTCTGGGGGCAGTATTTCATTTTTGGATGAAAAACGTTCCCGTTTTAAACAAGATATTTTGTCACGAAAAGATGCTCGACTATGCATATAATTGACAGCTTTGGAAAGAAAACACTCTGACGTTTCCAAAACTGCAAAGATATTGTCTGTGAGTGCCACAGAACTAATGCTACAGGCGAAACCAAGATGAAACTTCAAACAGGAAGTGAGCCAGATTTTTGAGGCGCTGTGTTCCAATGTCTCCTTATATGGCTGTGAATGCACTAGGAACGAGCCTACACTTTCTGTCATTTCCCCAAGGTGTCTGCAGCATTGTGACGTATTTGTAGGCATATCATTGGAAGATTGACCATAAGAGACTACATTTAGAAATTCGTGCGTATTCTCCAGCAGCATGTATTTTCCCATTTGATTCAGAGGAGAAACCAAACTGCCACGAATGACTTATCATTGAATAGATATGTGAAAAACACATTGATGATTGATTCTAAACAACGTTTGCCATGTTTCTGTCGATATTATGGAGTTAATTTGGAAAAAAGTTCGGCGTTTTGATGACTGAATTTTCGGGGTTTTTTCTTAGCCAAAGGTGATGAACAAAACGGAGCGATTTCTCCTACACAGATAATCTTTTGGGAAAAACTGAACATTTGCTATCTAACTGAGAGTCTCCTCATTGAAAACATCCGAAGTTCTTCAAAGGTAAATGATTTTATTTGAATGCTTTTCTTGTTTTTGTGAAAATGTTGCCTGCTGAATGCTAGGCTTAATGCTATGCTAGCTATCAATATTCTTACACAAATGCTTGTGTAGTATTGGTTGAAAAGCATTTTTTGAAAATCTGAGATGACAGTGTTGTTAACAAAAGGCCAATATATTTATTTCATTTGCGATTTTCATGAATAGTTAACGTTGCGTTATGGTAATGAGCTTGAGGCTTTAATTACACTCCCGGATACGGGATTGCTCGTCGCAACAGGTTAAAACCACTGACAAAACGTGGGCTTTCAAAGGCCGGCGGTTGACCTAAATGTTTATTTCTTGGACATCGAATGTCCGTGTGTGTGTGTGTTTCACGTGTGTTGAATGCACAACACATGTCTGTACTCTACTCACAGTTTAGCAGGCCCAGCTGCAGCAGTGATGCCAGGGCGGTGATGATCATGAAGGTGAGGAGTCCGCCCCGACGTCCCATGAACGCCACGGCCGGGCACAGCGCCAGGCAGGTTGCTACGGCGATGCCGGCCATGGTGTAGTAGTCGGCATTGAACATGGCCGACACAGGGGCCTCTGGGTCCATCATACTGCGGGCAAAACAGTGGTGGATACCGTACCCCGTCAACCTACAGAGATACACACATAAACACATTATTGGTAAGAGCAGAACAGTGGTGGATACCGTACCCCGTCAACCTACAGAGATACACACATAAACACATTATTGGTAAGAGCAGAACAGTGGTGGATACCGTACCCCGTCAACCTACAGAGATACACACATAAACACATTATTGGTAAGAGCAAAACAGTGGTGGATACAGTACCCCGTCAATCTACAGAGATACACACATAAACACATTATTGGTAAGAGCCTAACAGTGGTGGATACCGTACCCCGTCAACCTACAGATACACACATAAACACCCCGTCAACCAGCAGAGTGAGACACATGTAGCGGAGGTGAGTGGGATTGACGCTAGTGCGATGAAGTAACTTAATTAAAATCAGTGTCACCCTCCTCTTGGTCTCAGGGTTATGACATTGGTTTTCCAAGTGGGAGACCCGGGTTCAGATCCTACCAGTTACACACACACACACACCATCAGTACTAGAAGCGAGACGCTGGTACGGAGCCTTGTCTTATAGGATCAGGGCACAAATAATAACATAACGATAATCACTCATTTTACTCTTTATTTAACCATCTTACATGTACAACTTTATTTGCTAATCGGAAATTGTGAATAACTCACCACAGGTTAATGAGAAGGGTGAGCTTGAAAGGATGCACATAACTCTGCAATGTTGGGTTGTGTTGGAGAGAGTCTGTCTTAAATCATTTTCCACACACAGTCTGTGCCTTGTATTTAGTTTTCATGCTAGTGAGGGCCGAGAATCCATTCTCACATAGGTACGTGGTTGCAAAGGGCATCAGTTCCTTAGCAGGAACATCGGGGTCATCAATTCCTCCACTATGTCTCCCTGTCATGGCTTTTGCTCCATCAGTACAGATACCAACATTAGCAGCAGCTACATTTGGCTACTTACGGACCGTTAGTGGAATTCCCGCGAGAGAGTAACGGTTAATGTGATTGGATGTTAATTGTTTGACGAGGCTACCTGTATTTGACATTGTGCTGTTATTTCCCTGAACACTAGATGGTTTAATTTTATTTTTGGCAGTGAAACGAGGCTACTCAGGCGAGGGAGAAAAAAAAATCACTCAAATGTTGGAAAATATTAATGGACTGTTTGAAAATGTGAAGGGAAAAAAAGTACACTTGTTTGTATTTTATTTGGCGGACCCTCGATGGCAGTTTGGGAATACCTGGTCTACACTAATTGTTTGCCAAGAAAAACAAGATTTGACTTGATGCACACACAGAGAGAGAAAGAGAGACTTACGAGTTGACACAGAGCACCACGAGGTTCTTCCAAAAGTTTCTGGTGCTGGTCATCTTGATGATGCAGGTCCTCTTTGGCTTCTTATGCAGCTCACGTTCCAGTTCTGGTGGTGAGACACAACATGCTGTAAGACCTTCCCACTGGCAGGGCAATACACACGCGCACACACACACACACACACACACAAACACACACCACACACACACACACACAGAGCCACCCAGCAGGAAATCCACACCACACAGACTCTTTAGTAATGTTCTTCTGTGGATGGATGTGTGTGTATGAGATCTGAAATAAAACACTTTATTTTACCTATTAATCTGCTCCCAGCTTTAAAATATTTTATCAGATTTTACATCTGCGTGTGTGTCTGGGATTAAGCTGTGCAGATTATTTCATCAAATGTAACTAGAGTCCTGCAGTTGCGCGTGTTAAAATGAATGTGTACGTGTGTGTCACTGTGTCTGAATGACTGAATCCATTACACACATTTCATAACTGAAATCAGAGTCCTGCTGCTGTTGTGACCTGTTTAAAGTCAGTTAGGATCAACAGTTTATTTTAAGAATGTGAAATGTCAGAATAATAGCAGAGAAAATTATTTATTTAAGCTTCACATCACATTCCCAGTGGGTCAGAAGTTTACATACACTCAATTTTTATTTGGTAGCATTACCTTTAATTGTTTAATTTGGGTCAAACGTTTCGGGTAGCCTTCCACAAGCTTCTCACAATAAGTTGGGTGAATTTTGGCCCATTCCTCCTGACAAGGCTGGTGTAACTGAGTCAGGTTTGTAGGCCTCCTTGCTCGCACACGCTTTTTCAGTTCTGCCCGCACATTTTCTATGGGATTGAGGTCAGGGCTTTGTGATGGCCACTCCAATACCTTGACTTTGTTGTCCTTAAGCCATTTTGCCACAACTTTGGAAGTATGCTTGTGGTCATTGTCCATTTGGAAGACCCATTTGCGACCAAGCTTTAACTTCCTGACTGATGTCTTGAGATGTTGCTTCAGTATATGCACATAATTTTCCATCCTCATGATGCCATCTATTTTGTGAAGTGCACCAGTTCCTCCTGCAGCAAAGCACCCCCACAACATGATGCTGCCACCCCTGTGCTTCACGGTTGGGATGGTGTTCTTCGGCTTGCAAGCCTCCCCCTTTTCCCTCCAAACATAACGATGGTCATTATGGCCAAACAGTTCTATTTTTGTTTCATCAGACCAGACATTTCTCCAAAAAGTACGATCTTTGTCCCCATGTGCAGTTGCAAACCTTAGTCTGGCTTTTTTATGGCGGTTTTGGAGCAGTGGCTTTTTCCTTGCTGAGCGGCCTTTCAGGTTATGTCGATATAGGTCTCGTTTTACTGTGGCTATAGATACTTTTGTTCCTGTTTCCTCCAGCAACTTCACAAGGACCTTTGCTGCCGTTCTGGGATTGTTTTGTACTTTTCGCACCAAAGTACGTTCATCTCTAGGAGACAGAACTCATCTCCTTCCTGAGCTGTATGACGGCTGCCTGGTCCCATAGTGTTTATACTTGCATACTATTGTTTGTACAGATGAACGTGGTACCTTCAGGCATTAGGAAATTGCTCCCAAGGATGAACCGGACTTGTGGAGGTCTACATTGTTTTTGTTCTGAGGTCTTGGCTGATTTCTTTTGATTTTTCCATGATGTCAAGCAAAGAGGCACTGAGTTTGAAAGTAGGCCTTGAAATACATCCACAGGTACACCTCCAATTGACTCAAATTATGTCAATTAGCCTATCAGAAGCTTCTAAAGCCATGACATCATTTTGTGGAATTTTCCAAGCTGTTTAAAGGCACAGTCATCTTTGTGTATGTAAACTTCTGACCCACTGGAATTGTGATACAGTGAATTATAAGTGAAATAATCTGTCTGTAAACAATTGTTTGAAAAATGACTTGTGTCATGCACAAAGTAGACTTGCCAAAACTATAGTTTGTTAACAAGAAATTTGTGGAGTGGTTGAAAAACAAGTTTTTATGACCCCAACCTAAGTGTATACTTCCGACTTCAACTGTATATTCTGCATGGCCAGCTACAAACCAGAGGTGTGTGTAGACACTGATGGAATACGTGTGGTTCTGTTTAACTCAGGGTTTTTCCTGCCTCTCCAGATCCCCTCGTTCTCTCCACCTCTCCCATCTGTGTATCATCACCTACCACGTCTCTATCTCTCCATCTCTCTTCTTTCTCTCTACTTCTCCATATCCCCTCGTTCTCTCCACCTCTCTTCTTTCTCTCTACTTCTCCATATCCCCTCGTTCTCTCCACCTCTCTTCTTTCTCTCTACTTCTCCATATCCCCTCGTTCTCTCCACCTCTCTTCTTTCTCTCTACTTCTCCATATCCCCTCGTTCTCTCCACCTCTCTTCTTTCTCTCTACTTCTCCATATCCCCTCGTTCTCTCCACCTCTCCCATCTGTGTATCATCACCTACCACGTCTCTATCTCTCCATCTCTCTTCTTTTTCGATGTCTGTCTACATTTCCCTGTCTCTCCATCTTCCTCACCTGCTAGAATACCGCTGGGTTCAGTTGTCATGTCGACCTGGTTCTTCCTGGCGATGCGGAGCATCATGGCTTTAGAGCAGCCGTAGTGCTGGGTGGCCAGGAGCCAACGCAGGGACTCTGGGAAGATCCTACAGAGAGAAGAGGAAGAGGGGGGGAGTAAACATGAGAAAGAGAGAGAGAGAGAATGACAGAAGGAAAGTGAGAGAAAGATCGTATTGTCTGAGACTGCAGTGTGCAGTGTACTGTTCAAGCCAAAACCTGGTCCTGATGAGCAAGTCTTTATAGGCTAGTGGCAAAGGTCCAGTAGAAGTAGAACAATACACGACCATGTATTTTCACATCACAAATGTCTCCCATTTATGAAATGGATGGTTGTGTCCAAATATTTTACTGCAAAAGTGGTTTAATTGATAGATATTGTGCCACAACCCCTACATTCAAAAAGGTGCAGAATAATGCCTGGCTGGAGAGGGGAAGGACAAAGATATTATCTGTGAGTGCCCCAGAACTGATCTTACAGGCGAAACCATGATGAAACTTCAAACAGGAAATGAGCAGGATTTTTGAGGCTCTGTTTTTCATTGTCTCCTTATATGGCTGTGAAAGCGCCACGAATGAGCCTGCCCTTTCTATCGTTTCTCCAAGTTGTCTGCAGCATTGTGACGTATTTGTAGGCATATCATTGGAAGATTGGCCATAAGAGACTACATTTGCCAGGGGGCCGTCCGGTGTCTTTTGTCTAAATTGGTGCGCAATTGTCAGTAACACTCATTTTACCATGGGATACAGAAGCAGAAGCACACTTCCAGGAACGATACATCATTGAAGAGATATGTAGAAAAACACCTTGAGGATTGGTTCTAAACAACGTTTGCCATGTTTCAGTCGATATTATGGAGTTAATTTGGAAAAAAGTTCGGCGTTTGGATAACTGAATTTTCGTTTTTTTTTGGTAGCCAAACATGACGCACCAAACGGACCGATTTCTCCTGCACAAATAATCTTTCAGAAGAACTGAACATTTGCTATCTAACTGAGTCTCCTCATTGAAAACATCCGAAGTTCTTCAAAGGTAAATGATTTATTGAATGTTTTTGCTGGTTTTTGTGAAAATGTTGCCTGCTAATGCTAACGCTAAATGCTAATGCTAAATGCTAATGCTAAATGCTAGTTTGGTATGGTAGAGAAGCATATTTTTGAAAATTTGAGATGACAGTGTTGTTAACAAAAGGCTAAGCATGAGAGCTAGCATATTGATTTAATTTCATTTGCGATTTTCATCAATAGTTAACGTTGCGTTATGGTAATGGGCTTGAGGCTGTAGTCATGATACCGGATCCGGGTTGGCTCAACGCAAGAAGTTAACTTTGACAAATGAATGTTGCCATGCCAAGCAGTCTGTTGCCCTTTCTTCCCTGAACAAAAATATAAACGCAACATGTAAAGTGTTGGTCCCATGTTTCATGAGCTGAAATAAAAGATTGAAGAAATGTTCCATACACACAAAAAGCTTATTTCTCTCAAATTTTGTGCACACATTTTACATCCCTGTTTGTGAGTATTTCTCCTTTGCCAAGATAATCCATCCACCTGACAGATGTGGCATATCAAGAAGCTGATCATTACTTGTGCTGGGGACAATAAAAGGTGCAGTTTTGTCACACAACACAATGCCACAGGTGTCTCAAGTTTTGAGGGAGCGTACAATTGGCATACTGACTGCAGGAATGTCCACCAGAGCTGTTGCTAGAAAATTGAATGTTAATTTCTCTACCATAAGCCGCTTCCAATGTCGTTTTTAGACAATTTGGCAGTATGTCCAACTAGCTTTAAAACCGCAGACCACGTGTATGGCATTGTGTGGGCGAGTGGTTTGCTGATGTCAAGGTTGTGTACAGAGTGCTCCGTGGTGGCAGTGGGGTTATGGTATGGGAAGGCATAAGCTACAGGCAACAAACACAATTGCATTTTATCAATGGCAATTTGAATGCACAGAAATCCCGTAACGAGATCCTGAGACCATTTGTTTTTAAGATATCTGTGACCAACAGATGCATATCTGTATTCCCAGTCATGTGAAATCCATAGATTAGGGCCTAATGAATGTATTTAAATGGACTGATTTCCACATACTGTAACATTAAAATCTTTAAAATGGTTGCGTTCATATTTTTGTTCAGTACATACCCAGACAAACGTGTTTTGAGTGTACTTCTGGCATATTGGATTTCCAACCAAGTTGAATTGCACAGAAATAGTACTGAGTTAAGGTCATAAGAACAGGACACAAATCTGAAAGCTTTCTATATACAGATGATTTACCCACCATTTAATGCTAATGTGGCAGCCATATTGGATTTTGGGTGCCATATTGGGTTAGTCAAATCTAGGGAGCCCCCCTAATGTACACGAGGAAATTTGAACTGAAAAGAAAATGACTGTTTTCAGTGTCTGAGCCCACTTGTTTTTCTTAGAGCCGATTATACCCGTTGCAAGACCCACTGGTTGATGCTTATTTATTAAAACCTCTTAGGCCTCATTGCCCCGTATCTGAGATATCTACTGCAGCCCTTATCTTCCACATACAACACCCGTTCTGCCAGTCACATTCTGTTAATGATCCCTAAATGTCCTTGTTTTATAAAGAAAAAAAATGGTCCATTAAATTAATGTAAAATTAATCAGAAATACAGTGTAGACATTGTTAAAACTTCTTAGGGATTGGCCCCTTTTTCCTCAATTTCTGCCTGAATGACATGCCAAACTAAACTGCCTGCAACTCCGGGCCTGAAGCCAGGATATGCATATAATTGGTACCATTGGAAAGAAAGCACTTTGAAGTTTGTAGACATGTTAAAATAATATAGGAGAATATAACACAATAGATATGGTAGGAGAAAATCAAAAGAAAAACGAACCGGAATTGCAAGAGAAAGGTCATATTGTAAAATAGCTCCCTGGATGCAATTCCTATGGCTTCCACAGGGTGTCAGCAGTCTATGTTCAAGGTTTCAGGCTTGTAACTTCAAAAACGAATAAGAAATTACAGTTTTTGTATGAGGACACAGTCTTGGAAATCCGTGTTTTTGGCAAAGTTGCGCACCTGCTAAAATCTTTTCCTTTTGAACATACTTCTTTCCGAAATAAATATTATAGTTTGATTACATTTTAGGGTGTCTGAGGAGTAAATAGAAACGTATTTTGACTTGTTGGAGTAGATTTTCGGCCCGTAACACTCACTTCCGTCATCATGAAGTGCTTTGAGAGACAAGTCAAGGACCATATCACCTCCACCCTACCTGACACCCTAGACCCATTCCAATTTGCATACCGCCCCATTAGGTCCACAGACGACAGTCACACTGCCCTCACCCATCTGGACAAGAGGAATACCTATGTAGGAATGCTGTTCATCGACTACAGCTCAGCATTTAACACCATAGTACCCTCCAAACATGTCATTAAGCTCGAGACCCTGGGTCTCGACCCCGCCCTGTGCAACTGGGTCCTGGACTTCCTGGCGGGCCTCCCCCAGGTGGTGAGGGTAGGAAACAACATCTCCACCCTGCTGATCCTCAACACTGTAGCCCCACAAGGGTGCGTTCTCAGCCCTCTCCTGTACTCCCTGTTCACCCACGACTGCGTGGCATTGCACACCTCCAACTCAATCATCAAGTTTGCAGACGACACCACAGTGGTAGGCTTGATTACCAACAATGACGAGACGGCCTACAGGGAGGAGGTGAGGGCCCTCGGAGTGTGGTGTCAGGAAAATAGCCTCACACTCAACGTCAACAAAACAAAGGAGATGATCGTGGACTTCAGGAAACAGCAGAGGGAGCAGCCCCCTATCCACATTGACGGGACAGTAGTGGAGAAGGTGGAAAGTTTTAAGTTCCTCAGTGTACACATCACGGACAAACTGAAATGGTCCACCCACACAGACAGAGTGGTGAAGAAGGCGCAGCAGCGCCTCTTCAACCTCAGGAGGCTGAAGAAATTCGGCCTGTCACCAAAAACACTCAAACTTCTACAGATGCACAATCGAGAGCATCCTGTCAGGCTGTATCACCGCCTGGTACGGCAACTGCTCCACCCACAACCGTAAGGCTCTCCAGAGGGGAGTGAGGTCTGCACAACGGATCGCCGGGGGCAAACTACCTGCCCTCCAGGACACCTACACCACCCGATGTTACAGGAAGGCCATAAAGATCATCAAGGACGACAACCACCCGAGCCACTGCCTGTTCACCCCGCTATCATCCAGAAGGTGAGGTCAGTACAGGTGCATCAAAGTGGGGACAGAGAGACTGAAAAACAGCTTCTATCAGACTGGCCATCAGACTGTTCCATCACTAACTTTGAGTGGCTGCTGCCAACATACTGACTCATCTCTAGCCACTTTTTATAATGAACAATGTATGTATTAAATGTATCACTAGCCACTTTAAACAATGCCACATTATATAATGTTTACATACCCTACATTACTAATCTCATTTGTATATTCTGTATTCTATACCATCTACTACATCTTGCCTATGCCGTTCGGACATCGCTCATTCATTAATCTTTATGTACATATTCTTATTAATTCCTTTACACTTGTGTGTATAAGGTAGTTGTTGTGAAATTGTTAGATTACTTGTTAGATATTACTGCATGGCCGGAACTAGAAGCACAAGCATTTCGCTACACTTGCATTAACATCTGCTAACCATGTGTATGTGACAAATACAATTTGATTTGACTACTCTCTTCACAGAACATCGCAAACTGGCTCTTGCCGGAATAGAAAAGGGAGTGGGAGGCCCCGGTGCACAACTGAGCAAGAGGGCAAGTACATTAGAGGGTCTAGTTTGAGAAACAGACGCCTCACAAGTCCTCAACTGGCAGCTTCATTAAATAGTACCCACAAAACACCAGTATCAATATCAACAGTGAAGAGGCGACTTCGGGATGCTGGCCTTCTTGGCAGAGTTGCAAAGAAAAAGCCAAGTCTCAGACTGGCCAATAAAAAGAAAAGATTAAGATGGGCAAAAGAACACAGACACTGGACAGAGAAAGATTGGAAGAAAGTGTTATGGACAGACAAATCTAAGTTTGAGGTGTTCGGATCACAAAGAAGAACATTTGTGAGGCGCAGAAAAAAATAAAAGATGCTGGAGGAGTGCTTGATGGGATGATCTGGGGGTGCTTGATGGGATGGTCTGGGGGTGCTTGATGGGATGATCTGGGGGTGCTTGATGGGATGATCTGGGGGTGCTTGATGGGATGGTCTGGGGTGCTTGATGGGATGATCTGGGGGTGCTTGATGGGATGGTCTGGGGGTGCTTGATGGGATGGTCTGGGGGTGCTTGATGGGATGATCTGGGGGTGCTTGATGGGATGATCTGGGGTGCTTGATGGGATGATCTGGGGGTGCTTGATGGGATGATCTGGGGGTGCTTGATGGGATGGTCTGGGGTGCTTGATGGGATGATCTGGGGGTGCTTGATGGGATGATCTGGGGGTGCTTGATGGGATGGTCTGGGGGTGCTTGATGGGATGATCTGGGGTGCTTGATGGGATGGTCTGGGGGTGCTTGATGGGATGGTCTGGGGGTGCTTGATGGGATGATCTGGGGGTGCTTGATGGGATGGTCTGGGGGTGCTTGATGGGATGGTCTGGGGTGCTTGATGGGATGGTCTGGGGGTGCTTGATGGGATGGTCTGGGGGTGCTTGATGGGATGGTCTGGGGGTGCTTGATGGGATGGTCTGGGGGTGCTTGATGGGATGGTCTGGGGGTGCTTGATGGGATGGTCTGGGGGTGCTTGATGGGATGGTCTGGGGGTGCTTGATGGGATGATCTGGGGGTGCTTGATGGGATGGTCTGGGGGTGCTTGATGGGATGGTCTGGGGGTGCTTGATGGGATGGTCTGGGGGTGCTTGATGGGATGATCTGGGGTGCTTGATGGGATGGTCTGGGGGTGCTTGATGGGATGGTCTGGGGGTGCTTGATGGGATGGTCTGGGGGTGCTTGATGGGATGATCTGGGGGTGCTTGATGGGATGGTCTGGGGGTGCTTGATGGGATGGTCTGGGGGTGCTTGATGGGATGATCTGGGGTGCTTGATGGGATGGTCTGGGGTGCTTGATGGGATGATCTGGGGGTGCTTGATGGGATGGTCTGGGGGTGCTTGATGGGATGGTCTGGGGGTGCTTGATGGGATGGTCTGGGGGTGCTTGATGGGATGATCTGGGGGTGCTTGATGGGATGGTCTGGGGGTGCTTGATGGGATGGTCTGGGGGTGCTTGATGGGATGGTCTGGGGTGCTTGATGGGATGGTCTGGGGTGCTTGATGGGATGGTCTGGGGGTGCTTGATGGGATGGTCTGGGGGTGCTTGATGGGATGATCTGGGGGTGCTTGATGGGATGGTCTGGGGGTGCTTGATGGGATGGTCTGGGGGTGCTTGATGGGATGGTCTGGGGTGCTTGATGGGATGATCTGGGGTGCTTGATGGGATGGTCTGGGGTGCTTGATGGGATGGTCTGGGGGTGCTTGATGGGATGATCTGGGGTGCTTGATGGGATGGTCTGGGGGTGCTTGATGGGATGATCTGGGGGTGCTTGATGGGATGATCTGGGGGTGCTTGATGGGATGGTCTGGGGGTGCTTGATGGGATGGTCTGGGGGTGCTTGATGGGATGGTCTGGGGTGCTTGATGGGATGGTCTGGGGGTGCTTGATGGGATGATCTGGGGGTGCTTGATGGGATGGTCTGGGGGTGCTTGATGGGATGGTCTGGGGGTGCTTGATGGGATGATCTGGGGGTGCTTGATGGGATGGTCTGGGGGTGCTTGATGGGATGGTCTGGGGGTGCTTGATGGGATGATCTGGGGGTGCTTGATGGGATGGTCTGGGGGTGCTTGATGGGATGGTCTGGGGGTGCTTGATGGGATGATCTGGGGGTGCTTTGGTGGTGGTAAAGTGGGAGATTTGTACAGGGTAAAAGGGATCTTGAAGAAGGAAGGATATCACTCCATTTTGCAACGCCATGACATACCCTGTGTTGGAGCCAATTTCCTCCTACAACAGGACAATGACCCAAATCACAGCTCCAAACTATGCAAGAACTATTCAGGGAAGAAGCAGTCAGCTGGTATTCTGTCTATAATGGAGTGGCCAGCACAGTCACCGGATCTCAACCCTATTGAGCTGCTGTGGGAGCAGTAAGAAGTGACCGTAAGAAGTGCCCATCAAGCCAATCCAACTTGTGGGTGGTGCTTCAGGAAGCAGGGGGTGATATATCTTCAGATCACCTCAACAAATTGACAACTAGAAGCCAAAGGTCTGCAAGGCTGTAATTGCTGCAAATGGATGATTATTTGACGAAAGCAAAGTTTGAAGGACACAATTATTATTTCAATTAAAAATCTTTATTAAAAACCTTGTCAATGTCTTGATTATATTTTGCAACTCATTTCATGTCTGTTTTCATGGAAAACAATGTCATTTCTAAGTGTCCCCAAACTCCCGCAGGAAGCCTTTTGCCTTTTGGTAGGCCGTCATTGTAAAGTTGCCTAGTTAAATAAAGGTTACATTTTTTTTTTTATTAAAATTTGATCACAATAGCCACAACTTTAAGAAAACGTAAACTTACGTATTTTTGTCAGGACCATACAACAGTGAATGAGAGCAACTTTAACTTGGAATGTTGCCTATTAATCTGCTACCAAAAAGTAAAGCTTGCATTCATCATAAATATTCATAGATATATATTTACGCCTATTATATCTCTGTGTTTACAGGTTTATATTTCCAAGATGCATTAAGATATCCTAATGCTGTTTTTTGTTAATGTAGTGTATTGTATTTCACATTTGAGCAATGTCAGAGCTTGCAATATTGGGTTACATGAGTTTATGTGGCCAATCCCCTCTCCAGCCAGGCATTATTCTGCACCTTTTGAGTTTAAGGGGTGTGTCACAATATCTATCAATTTAACCACTTTAGCAGTCAAAGAAATGTACACAACCATCCATTTTATAAATGGAGACATAAGAAAACATGGTTGTGTTTTGTTCTACCTTGGGTAGGGCTATCCTTTTTGAGGACTGGCCACTAGCCTATTAATTATCCTCTAACCCCACAGCATGGTGGAATCCCTGGGATTTTCTCGTTCGAGCAAAAGTCTGTCCTCCGTCCTCTTTGCTTCGTCCTCTCCTCTCTCTTCTGAGTGGTCGAGGAGAGTGTCAATTAGTTAGTAGGCAAACAGAAGAGGGTCCTCCCCTCCTCGATAGCCACCTTCCATCAAGGATAGACTACTCATGTGTATCATACCAATGAATAGTTTGGAAATCTGCTACACTCTGAATCAGCTTTGGTTTTGTCAAAGGAGAAAAACATGCACACGTTTAAAAACAATATGCAACTTATTGTTTTATCTATGAACTGTCTTGCATTACCAACAAAGAATGTTTTTAAGCACTTGACACATTTATTTTAGGTAATTTGCTTAATGAATCGAGAGTGGAGTGGAAAAGTCTCATTTGAAGAAAACGCATTTCCAACCACATTCACTCTTCTCGGTTAACTTAGATTTTTTTTTAAAAGGAGTTCGAGAGGGGACGGAGGAGAGAGGACGCATGACCCCTCAGTGTGCTGAGCTACTTCATGAGTGGGAGGAGCCCCTCCCTAAGTGGGTGTGGCAATCCCCTCAGTGTGCTGAGCTACTTCATGAGTGGGAGGAGCCCCTCCCTAAGTGGGTGTGGCAATCCCCTCAGTGTGCTGAGCTACTTCATGAGTGGGAGGAGCCACTTCCTAAGTGGGTGTGGCAATCCCCTCAGTGGGAAGGACTCCATGGTACATCTAATTTCAACCTCTAACTCTAGGATGATTGTCTCAACAGAATGGTGGTAACATGTAAGACATTTGGGCGGGGCTCTTTACCAGACGTAGGGCAGCATCAGGACGTTCCTCAGTGGGAAGGACTCTAATTTCAACCTCTAACTCTAGGATGATTGTCTCAACAGAATGGTGGTAACATGTAAGACATTTGGGCGGGGCTCTTTACCAGACGTAGGGCAGCATCAGGACGTTCCTCAGTGGGAAGGACTCTAATTTCAACCTCTAACTCTAGGATGATTGTCTCAACAGAATGGTGGTAACATGTAAGACATTTGGGCGGGGCTCTTTACCAGACGTAGGGCAGCATCAGGACGTTCCTCAGTGGGAAGGACTCTAATTTCAACCTCTAACTCTAGGATGATTGTCTCAACAGAATGGTGGTAACATGTAAGACATTTGGGCGGGGCTCTTTACCAGACGTAGGGCAGCATCAGGATGAAGGGGCAAATGATCATGATCTGCAGGACCTGCCAGTCATCCTGGTCCGGCCAATCACGACACAGAGCCGCCACCCCGGGCATCACCAGCTGACCGCCCACCATGAGGAAACTGGCCACCATGGTCATGGAAAAACGCCAGCCTGGCAGGCACAGCTCAATCCCTATGGGGGAGGGGGTGAGGAGAGAGAGAGAGGGGAGAGAAGTTAGACATATAGCCACCATGGCCATGGAGAAATGCCAGCTTGGCAGGCACAGCCCAATCTCCATAGAGAGAGAGAGGGAGCGGGACAGAAGTTACAGCCAGATAAATTGGGCGGGTTCAGTGAGTTCAGTCTCGGAGCTTTTTGTATGTTTTTGCTATTAAGGGCTTTTCCTCCTACTGAGACAAACCTAGCTGAGCCCAATTCAAACTGTACTGAGCTGTCCTGGTTACAAATCCACCATTGTTGCTGAAACAGTGCTGAAAAGGACAATGTGGGGGGATAAGAACAGTTCTGTTCGGGTAGCCGCGATAGTGTGAAAGGGGTAGGGTATAATGGCATACATTACTGAGGTATAGTGCTGTAGCTCTCTGATGTAGCTTATGGTGTTCAACCTACAGCTCATTCCCTCAATTAATAATTGAATACCTATCTGTGTCACAAAATTCCCTCAGAAGCCGGCAGTTAACCAACCAGTTAACAACCAGTTAAGAACCGGTGAACCATGAGCTCGCCTTTCTGTCAGAAATCCACACTATGGCCATTCTCAAGGGTTCAGTCAGTTCAGTCAGTGAGCCATTTCACAGTCACCGCCCATCTCTTCCCTGATTGGCCTGTCATCTCATCCCTCTACCGGCTACAGACCAGATGGTCCACTCCAGATGGCAAGGTCTATTTAAATGCGCCCAGTAGGGGGTTTAGGAGAGGGGGGGGGGGCTCTATGCTGTATGCTCACTAACCAGGGCCCATGTAATGTCACTTCCCATAGCAGAGATGACAGAGAGGAGGGAGAAAGGAAAGAATGCCAAGGTTGCAGAACACAAATAAGCCCCTCTCTTAAGAGGAGAGGAGAACTTCCTCCATTCATCAGCTCGATCACTGGTTGAATAATAATAAACCAGAGAGAGAGAGAGAAATTGGTTAGGCCTATTCTCATTTGGGCAAAAGTCTGTCCTCCCTCCTCCGTGACCCGGAAACCAATAAGTGGTTGAGGAGTGTGTCAATTAGTTAGTAGGCAAACGGAAGATGGTTCACCCCTCCTCGATAGCCTCCTTTTGGCAAGGAAGCACAAGTGTATCCTACCGTGGAAGTGTTTTGATCCACACCCTCTTTGAACCAGCTGTTGTATTGTCAGAGGAGAAATGCATGCACACATTTCAAAACGAAATGCTACTTTTTTTTTATCACATTACATATTTGTGGAGAAGAAGCTTCTCATTTCATACAAGAGCATTTTCATCCATGTTCACTCTCCTTGTCACCTCTCATCGATTACCTTTGACCTTTTCAAAAGGAGGCGAGAGTGGACCCAGGAGTTTAATTGAGAAAATGCCATAGAGACTGAAAAGGGGGGAGAAGTGTATTGCAGCAGGGGAATATCTCCTCTTCCTCCTCCCCCTGTCATTTTCTCTCTCTAACTACACTAGGGAGGAGAGCTAGGAGTCAGCTGATACCTGAAGATTGAGAACACCCACTCCTCTCCCCTGGAGCCCAAACACAAAGTTCTCTCTCTCGCTCTCTCTTTCTGTGTGTGTGTGATGAAAGTCTGCCCACTCAGCACAGCCCCCTCTGTTCAAACAGAATCAGACCCAGAGCCCAAGTCCAAACCACCTCCTCATTAGACAGATACTGTAGCAGTCTGTATGACACTAGTTTCATGTACTGCTCACAATAAAGATGTCTCTAGAAGAGCCTGGTATATATAATTACTTGCTAAATATAGCAGTAACCCCTGCTGCCTCCCCAAAAATGTAACCCCTTAGGGAGGTGTCATTATTTCAATTTGTATTTATATATAAAAAAAATCTTTATCTTTAACTGTTTATTGTTGGAAAAGTAAGTAAGCATTTCACTGTTTTTCACGAAGCATGTGACAAATACAATTTAATATGGCACAAACACACACACACAAACACACAGCACTGTGAGTCAGGCAGGGACTTTTGTTCCAGCTTAAAGGGAGAAAGACTCCTCTTGTGTCGATTACCTCACTGACCCCCCTTCTCTCCTTCCTCTCCTCCCCTCCTCTCCTAATCTCCTCTGCTCTCCCTCCCCTCCTCTGCTCTTCCCAAAGCTGATCCCTCTCTCTTCCTCCCTCCCCCACTTCTCTCTTCTCAGCTGAAGTGGCTCTACCCTCAAAAGCTCCCACTCCCACCCTGTCCTCTTCCCCCACCCCCTGTCCTTGTTCCCCTCCTACTCCTTTCACAAGGAGGCAAACAAAAAGAATAAGGCGGAAATTGATCACCTGCAGAGAGAAGAGAGAGAGATACCTATGAAAATACTTCCACCCTGCTACCATACAGCGGGTAAATGCAAGCATTCCCATGACTGTGTTTCAAAAACCCAACGTCTACCTGGCCCACCACTCAACCCTGGACTTGCACAGCCTCTATGACCAGGTCCTCCTCTACAAAGCAGCAGTGTTCACCTTCGCCTAGGCCCTAAAGACATCTGCATGCTTCCCAGCCGAAACAGTTGTGCATATATTATATTAAACTCCGGAGAGGTTTCTTTGGGTTGTTCGGGTACACACATGTTTTTCTGGAGGCAAGCCGAAGTTCGGAGCCGAAGTGTTTGCCCCTCCGTCGGTAATTGGTCAAAAGTAGGGATTTTTCAATAGAGTCTTTCTTGATAGACGACTTGTTTTCATGCACATTTTTTTAGTGAAAAATACTGCACCAAACATCTTAGTTAAAGCTCTAAAGCAAAAACTTTAAAATGAATGACTTATTTAGTAAATAATGTTTCTGCTACCGTCTCTTATGACCAAAAAGAGCTTCTGGATATCAGAACAGTGATTACTCACCCGGACAAAGATTTTTTCATTAAGTCTGACGCTAAGAATGTACTGCTGCTCGCGGACCAGGCCCAAATCCCAGCAGATCCAGGTGCCATTTGAGAATTTGTTGGCGAATTCGCCTCTACCATCTGTCCTATTGACCAACGTGCAATCACTGGAGAATAAACTGGATGAGCGCCGTTTGAGACTATCCTACCAACGGGACATTAATAACTGTAATATCTTATGTTTCACCTAGTCGTGGCTGAATGACGACATGATAATATTCAGCTCGCTGGGTTTTCTGTGCATCGATAAGACAGAACAGCTACCTCCGGTAGGGCGAGGGATGGTGGTGTGTGTCTATTTGTCAATAACAGCTGGTGCGCAATCTCTGATACTAAGGAAGTCTTGAGGTTTTGCTCACCCGAGGTAGATTAGCTCATGATAAGCTGTAGACCACAATATCTATATTTTTCGTAGCTGTCTATTTACCACCACAAACCGATGCTGGCACTAAGACCGCACTCAACGAGCTGCATAAGGCCATAAGCAAAGAAGAAAATGCTCATCCAGATGCGGCACTCCTTGAAGCCGGAGAATTTAACACAGGAAAACTCTAGACCACCTTTACTCCATACAGAAATACATACAAAGCTCTGCCTAGCCCTCCATTTGGCAAATCTGACCATAATTCTATCCTCTTGATTCCTGCTTACAAGCAAAAACTAAAGCAGGAATTACCAGTGACTCGCTCAATATGGAAGTGGTCAGGTGACACAGATGCTAAGCTACAGAACTGTTTTGCAGCACAGACTGGAAAATGTTCCAGGATTCATCCGATGGCACTGAGGAGTATATCACATCAGTTACCGGCTTCATCAATAAGTGCATCGATGACGTCGTCCCCACAGTGACCATACGTACATATCCTAACCAAAAGCCATGGATTACTGTCAACATTCGCATTGAGCTAAAGGCTGGAGCTGTCGCTTTCAAGGAGCGGGACACTAATCCAGACACTTATAAGAAATCCCGCTATGCCCTCAAACAAACCATCAAACAGGCAAAAAGCGTCAATACAGGACTAAGATTGAATCCTACTAATTAAGGATTACAAAGGGAAACACAGCCGTGAGCTGCCCAGTGACGCAATCCTACCAGACGAGCTAAATGCCTTCTATGCTCGCTTCGATGCCAGCAACACTGAAGTATGCATGAGAGCACCAGCTGTTCCGGAAGACTGTGTGCTCATGTAGCCTATGCGAGTAAGACCTTTAAACAGGTCAACATTCACAAGGTCGCGGGGACAGACGGATTAGCAGGACGTGTACTCCGCATGCGCGGACCAGCTGATAAGTGTCTTCACTGACATTTTCAACCTCTCCCTGAAACGAGGCTGTAATACCTACATGCTTCAAGCAGAGCCCCATAGTCCCTGTGCCCAAGAACACCAAGGTAACCTGCCTAAATGACTACCGCCAGTAGCACTCACATCTGTAGGCATGAAGTGCTTTAAAAGGCTGGTCATGGCTCACATCAACACCATCATCCCAGAAACTCTGGACCCACTCCAATTCACATACCGCCCCAACAGATCCACAGATGATGCAATCTAAATTGCGCTCCACACTGCCCTCTCTCACCTGGAAAAAAGGAACACCTATGTAAGAATGCTGTTCATTGACTACAGCGCTGCGTTCAACACCATAGTGCCAACAAAGCTCATCACTAAGCTAAGGACCTTGGGACTAAACACCTCCCTCTGCAACTGGATCTTGTACTTCCTGACGGGCCGCCCCCAGGTGGTAAGGGTAGGCAACAACAAATCTGCCACACTGATCATCAACACGGGGGCTCCTCGGGTGCGTGCTTAGTCGCCTCCCTGTCATCATTGACTTCGCGGCCAAGCATGACTCCAATACGATCATTACGTTTGCCCATGA
This sequence comes from Oncorhynchus nerka, assembly GCF_034236695.1. Taxonomy (NCBI): domain Eukaryota; kingdom Metazoa; phylum Chordata; class Actinopteri; order Salmoniformes; family Salmonidae; genus Oncorhynchus; species Oncorhynchus nerka. The sequence goes on along the minus strand of NC_088412.1, from coordinate 50,833,660 downwards.
CACCACGGTGGTAGGCCTGATCACTGTCAACGACGAGACAGCCTATAGGGAGGAAGTCAGAGAACTGTCAGTGTGGTGCCAGGACCACAACCTCTCACTCAATGTGAGCAAGACAAAGGAGCTGATCGTAGACTACATGAAAAGGCGGGCCGAATAGGCCCCCATTAACATCAATGGGGCTGTAGTGGAGCAGGTCGAGAGTTTTCAAGTTCCTTGGTGTCCACGTCACTAACGAACTATCATGGTCCAAACACACTAAAGACAGTCGTGAAGACGGCACGACAAAATATTTTTACTCCTCAGGAGACTGAAAAGATTTGGCATGGATCCCCAAATCATCAAAAAGTTCTACAGCTGCACCATTGAGAGCATACTGACTGGTTCCATCACCACCTGGTATGGCAACTGCTTGGCATCTGACCGTAAGGCGCTATAGAGTACATCACTGGGGCCAAGCTTCCCGCAATCCAGAACCTATATAATAGGCGGAGTCAGAGGAAAGCCCATAGAATTGTCAGAGACTCCAGTCACCCAAGTCATAGACTGTTTTCTCTGCTACCACACGGCAAGCGGTACCGGAGCGCCAAGTCATAGACTGTTTTCTCTGCCACCACACGGCAAGCGGTACCGGAGCACCAAGTCATAGACTGTTTTCTCTGCCACCACACGGCAAGCGGTACCGGAGCGCCAAGTCATAGACTGTTTTCTCTGCCACCACACGGCAAGCGGTACCGGAGCGCCAAGTCATAGACTGTTTTCTCTGCCACCTCACGGCAAGCCGTACCGGAGCGCCAAGTCATAGACTGTTTTCTCTGCTACAACACGGCAAGCGGTACTGGAGCGCCAAGTCATAGACTGTTTTCTCTGCTACCACACGGCAAGCCGTACCGGAGCGCCAAGTCATAGACTGTTTTCTCTGCCACCTCACGGCAAGCCGTACCGGAGCGCCAAGTCATAGACTGTTTTCTCTGCTACAACACGGCAAGCGGTACTGGAGCGCCAAGTCATAGAATGTTTTCTCTGCCACTACACGGCAAGCGGTACCGGAGCGCCAAGTCATAGACTGTTTTCTCTGCCACCTCACGGCAAGCCGTACCGGAGCGCCAAGTCATAGACTGTTTTCTCTGCTACAACACGGCAAGCGGTACCGGAGCGCCAAGTCATAGACTGTTTTCTCTGCCACCACACGGCAAGCGGTACCGGAGCGCCAAGTCATAGACTGTTTTCTCTGCCACCTCACGGCAAGCCGTACCGGAGCGCCAAGTCATAGACTGTTTTCTCAGCTACAACACGGCAAGCGGTACTGGAGCGCCAAGTCATAGACTGTTTTCTCTGCTACCACACGGCAAGCCGTACCGGAGCGCCAAGTCATAGACTGTTTTCTCTGCCACCTCACGGCAAGCCGTACCGGAGCGCCAAGTCATAGACTGTTTTCTCTGCTACAACACGGCAAGCGGTACTGGAGCGCCAAGTCATAGACTGTTTTCTCTGCCACCGCACGGCAAGCCGTACCGGAGCGCCAAGTCTCGGACCAAAAAAGGCTCCTTTTTCTTGTATCTCATGGTTTGAGATTCCTTTAGGGGCCTTTTGGCAAACTCCAACCGGGCTGTTATGTGCCTTTTACTGAGGAGTGTCTTCCGTTTGGCCACTCTACCATAAAGGCCTGATTGGTGCAGTGCTGCAGAGATGGTTGTCCGTCTGGTTGTCCTTCTGGAAGGTTCTCCCATCTCCACAGAGGAACTCTGGAGCTCTGTCAGAGTGACCATCGGGTTCTTGGTCACCTCCCTTACCAAGGCCTTTCTCACCCAATTGCTCAATTTGACCCGGCGGCCAGCTCTAGGAAGAGTCTCGGTGGTTCCAAACTTCTTCCATTTAAGAATGATGGAGGCCACTGTGTTCTTTGGGACCTTCAATGCTGCAAAAATGTTTTGGTACCATTCCCCAGATATGTGCCTCGACATAATCCTGTCTCGGAGCTCTACGGGCAATTCCTTCGACCTCATGGCTTGGTTTTTGCTCTGACATGCACTGTCAACTGTGGGACCTTATATAGACAGGTGTGTGCCTTTCCAAATCATGTCCAATCACTTGAATTTACCACAGGTGGACTGCAAGTTGCAGAAACATCTAAAAGATGATCAATGGAAACAAGATGCACATGAGTTCATTTTGAGTCTCATAGCAAAGGGTCTGAATACTTTTTAAACTAGGGTATTTCTGTTAATGATCTGTAATACTTTTGTAAAAATGTCAATATAACTGTTTTTGCCATGTCATTGTGGTGTATTGTATGTAGATTACTGAGTTTTTAAAAATATTATTTTTACTCTTTACTCAAGGCTGTAATCGCTGCCGAAGGTGCTTCAACAAAGCACTGAGTAAAGGGTCTGAATACTTATGTAAATGTGATATTTCTGGGGAGTTTTATATACATTTACAAACACTTCTAAAAACTATTTTTGCTTTGTCATTATGGGGTATTGTGTGTACATTGACGAGGGGGACATTTTTTAAATCCATTTTAGAATAAGGCTGTAACGTAACAAAATGTGGAAAAAAAGTCTATGTGTCTGAATACTTTCCCCCGAAGGCACAGTATGTCCTACAAACACATGCTTAGTACTGTTAGAAGAACTGTGGAGCCGGTGATAAGAGTCTGAGATACAGCCGGTCCAAAGAAACCTAAAATGTACTTATTTCTTTATCCCCATTTTACTGTTCATAAAAAAGTTTGATTTGTACCTTTTTGCAACTTGCCTTCATTTTTTGTCTCTCCTTGATGTAAATATATATCCAATATATATATATATATATATATATATATATATAATATCCAATTCACAGTTTGTCCACTAGATATCAGTAGGAGATCCTATGATGTTGAGAAGTTGCTAACTCTAAGATTTGAATAACATTTCCAAAAAGACAAGGGCTGTAAAAGCTTTCAAATTATATGTAACTTTCTATCTTCTTGCAGGGCCCAAACAAGAGTTTAAAAGGTTAAGAAATGCTGATATTAGAGAAAGAACCTGATCAGGTGAAAAAAATGTGATGGCAGAGTTTTTAGCAGAAGTCATGATGGAGGGGGAAAAAACGCTTTGTCAGCCTCCCTTCTAGTATGGCCTGGTATCAATGACCTCACACACACACACACACACACACACACACACACACACACACACACACACACCAATCTAAAGACAGCATCCACTTTGCGAATGCGAGGCTACACATTCACAAACACATGCATAGTACGCAACAAAATGATTTAAACTAGAAATCCTATATTCAAAACCATCTTCCCAAGACCACCTTCATAGACCCCCCTAGCCCCAACCTCAAACTGACTGACTAATCTCTCTGGTGATAAAAGGCCTAGGGGGCAAAGGGAGATGAGTGGGGGGTTGGAGGTTAGGTGGTATATGGTGTAGTAGGATAGAATCCCAGGCATCACTGTAGATAAAGGACAAGATAGACAACACTGATGTCCCCATCAAGGGGTGGGGTGTCAGTATGCCAGACTTTGTCAAGGTCCCCCCCCATCAAAGACCATTAAGTGATAGTTCATGCTAGTCATCTTATTCATGCTGTGCATTTAATCGAATTAGACATTGTTAATGCCTTCTCAGAGCCCATTGAGGTTTAAAACTCATTTACACCCCCCCAGTCTATGAGGACCTTCTTGAACAAGGGACCAACCAAGCTCTAATTTACCAAAGCACATCTATCAATCTGATACAGGTAGGAAACAGGAAGCAGAACGTCTAGAGCAGGAAGTATGAAGTAGATACCAGGAAGTGGAGGTGCCCTACTTACTCAGTATGTAGAGGGAGAGAGTGAGGCCAGCTAGACAGAAACCCTCAAAGAAACGCAGTGTGCTGAACATAGTCACGTTGAAGGAGAACGCTACGCTCAAACCAAACACCAACATGAACAGCACCGAGACGATCAGAACAGGTTGACGACCGAACCTGAGAGAGAGGGGGGAGACGGCGGGAGAGAGAGAGAGAGGGGGGCAGACATAGAGAGAGAGAGGGAGGCAGACATAGAGAGAGAGAGGGGGGCAGACAGAGAAACAGAGCGAAAGTGAGAGAAGTGGCGTGAAATGGAAGTGGAGAGGAAGAAATTAGTATTTTGGTCTGGAAGAGAACATTCCGATCCTCTACAGTCTGTTTGGTTCAGAGGTCAGCAGGTCATTGGGTCAGAGTTGTGAACCAGTTATTCTATAGCCTCTATTGCCTACAGACAACCTCAACACGGAGAGCAGTGGGTGTTTCAACACGAGACGATGCTCTATTCTGAGATGTATGGGAGAAGGGGATGCAGCCACAGATGTGAAATGAAAGAAGGGGACAGTGCAGAGTAGTGTACCAGTCGGCTACGACTCCCATCACCAGGTAGCCGAAGATAGATCCCACTAGGAAAGAGAACTTAGCGATGTGAACCTTCCAGGCTGAATCACACACCAAGTTCCACTGCAGAGAGAGAGAGAGAGAGAGAGAGGAAATTAAATATATTGTTAACAATATGAAATAATATATCAAACATCCTTATTGGTTATGAGTATTTTGTATCACCTTTTACCCCCGACCCCTCTTATAATTCCACTAGTTCCTAATGCAACAAAAATCGATATTTTTCACGGTCAATTTATTTGGTGGTGAAAGAAAGAGAGGGACAAACATACACCATATATCTATCAACAGCATTATATCCTACAGCAAACACCACAACGGGAAGAGTAATGAGTCATTCGTTAGAGAATAGAGAAAAAAGAACTAAAAGATCCCTATGCACAATTTGGTTGGAGTTTTTTTTACCCTGAGAACCTGTGTGCAGATGGAAGGCACAGACAGCACAGAGTGGTGTGATTTATCAACACTGTCTGTCTCTCTCTCTCTCTAATTCTCCCTTTGTCTCTCACACACTCTTTCTCTATCTCTTCCTATCCCTTGCTCTCTCTCTCTCCCTCCCTCCCTTTTTTTCTTTCCCTCTGTTATGCTCTGAATGTGTTGATTATTCATGAAGGGCGATTTGGAGTTTTGAGTGTACAAACATGTTGTAATCTCATGTGTACCATTCAAACATGCCCCAGAAGGAAACCAGAGATTGTGTGTGTGTGCGTGCGAGAATGATATATGAAATTATAGATTGAGAGTGAGATTGAGAGTGAGATAGCTTTAGTGTGTATATCCATGTCTCGGACCTGGTCTTGTTTGAAGTCACAAAGAGCCTGTCTGTGTTCATGAGTATCAGATATTAAGAACATCTATGTTTTGTGTCAATGCACACAATGGTATAGTTAATTTAAAACAGCTTTTGGGAACAGTGGCCTGTGAAGGTGTGTGTGGGGGGGGTATGTGGTGTGTGTCTGTGTCTGTGCTTACTTTCAATGTGTGCATTTTGGTGTGTGTGTGATGTCAAGCAGCTGTTAGTGAAAGAGTATGGCTGTTTAACAGTGACTCACACCCTGCTGAGCCCCCAGCTTTGTTCCAGAGGAGAGGGAGTGAGAGAAGAGGAGGGGGAGAGGAATGGAGGGAAAGATAGAGGGAGGGAGGGACAGAGAGAGAGAAGAGGAGGGTGAGAGGAATGGAGGGAAAGAGGGAGGGAGGGACAGAGAGAGAGAAGAGAGGGATAGAGAGTTGGAGGAAGAAATGGAAGAGAGAGAGAGAGAGCAGGATGGGAGAGGGAGCAGAGAGAGGGATGATAAAGAGCGATACAGGGATGGAGAGAGATGAAGAGAAAGAGAGAGATGGAGATAGATGGAGGGGGAGAGGAAAGAGAGGAGAGAGCGGGAGGGAAGGAGAGAGAGAGAGGGAAAGAGAGAAAGAGGATAAGAAGGAAAGAGAGATGATTATTGGGTATGAGTGATAAGTCTGCAGTGGCCTGGGCAGAAAGACACAGTCTGTAATAGGTGTATCTAATGGCTATTTAAACTCAGCATTATCAGAGAAAGCAGATGTCTGGCACTGTACACACACACACACACACACACACACACACACACACACAGTAAAACACCCATAAAGGATCACACACACTAACAACACACACACACTGAAACCTTATCTCATAGAAGTTTAAGATTCAATTGGTTGTTTTGTCAAACCTGCTCATATGCTGGTTCATGTGTTGGGGTAACAAGAGACAGCGTACACCTACTCTTCTTCTATGATGGCTCGCAGAATAATCACATTCCCTGCTCTCATTAGCACCACAGAGGCTACACTGCCACATATATCACGTTAAACACTGAATAACTAAATTAGCTTGCATGGATAATTATACTCCAGAGTGCAGTGTGTTTTTGATCATGCCAATTCAGGTCACAGGATAAATTAAAGTGGTTTGAAAATGAGTTACTGTGTGCTCTGAGAGCAAACTGTGATCTGTTTTACAGTAGGCCTATGGCACAGAATGGAACACTGGACCGAGTGCATGCGCTGTCCATGGTGCTGGGTAGGCTACATTTCCTATACATCCGCCCTATAGTTGCATAGGATGCAGTGTTGCTGATTCTGATGATTAGGCCTATTATGTATTTTCAGACGCAGAAATCATCAGAGGGAAGGTATGGTATATGGAGCACACGTTACCTTGGTAACCACGTTCTGACTGAGTCCCGTCTGCAGCTCGAGTGTCCACTCCTTGCACTCGCACTCCATGCCGCCGCTGTAAGGCACGGGCTTAACAATGTCTCCGTTCGTGGCGGTCACCGGTAACTTTGAAAAACCAACGGTCCAATTACTTCCGTTAACAAGAGGCTGCACGCACGTGCCTTTTGGTTGCGCCAAAAGGAAATAATCCGAAAACTGGCTAAATCCGATAAATAAAGCCGGTATCCACGTCAGAACAACGAGCTGTTTTTGGTGTTTCCCAAATCCCCCGAGAGACGGTAGTACCGAGCCGTCGACGTGCGGCAGGAGCCTAGGTGCCTGTGTCTGCTCCAGCGGCATGAAGCCGTTCTCCGGTGGCGGTTGTTCCCGGTCCTGTGGCTGCGCCTCCGCCACCGGCCGCTCTGGTCCCGCTGCCATCTATACAACAAAGAGGTGCCAAACCCCACAGCCAAACTCCGGGCGCTCTGCTGCCCTGTCCACACCGCTCTGCGTAAACCCTTTGTTACAAAGGAAACCCCGAGCGCAGGCAGACCAATCTTGTGTGTCCAACAAAGACGCATAGAATGAGGTCTGGCAGATTATTGAGCGGTTGGTCATCTCACCATGGTGCTCCGGTTAGAATGGGCCGACCGAATAACAGTTTCAGGTGGTGCCTGGGTCTCAGGGGGAAGCCGAGGTGAGGACACAGGCAAGGTGGTGGCTCGGAGAGGCCGGCATGCTTACCATGTGCTTTGTGTTCCAACCAGGTATAGCATCCATGTGGCGCTAACACACAGGCAAAGAGGTGTGGGTGACCGATCAGTCTAAACTCGAGGCTGCACATCTGCTAGCCCCTCCACGCGCTCCACAGGTAACACACCTGTCCAATCCTTGACCCTTCGCAGGTATTGTGGTGGTGGTAGTCATTGCTCCAGTTTACAGACAAAGCCAACCGTTATCCTACATCTCGTCCGGCTCTCAAACAATAAGAGATCACCGTTTGATTTCCATGAACAGGTAGCCTATTTCTCTATTCGCCTGGGTCTCCAGTCCTGAACGATCCCACACCCAGTCTCTGAGATAGAATCAAGCCCCGCCCGCCCTGGTCGTGCACCGCGCTGTGATTGGTCAGGGTTTACGGGGCGATTGCACCACTCACGCGCAATTGGGCATCGGCGCCGTAACCCAGGCCTACCAAACTGCAACAAAGATCTCCTTTGTTTAGCGCATGTCCCATTTCCCATAAAATAATCAAATGAGCTTATGCGAAATACTACAATTACTGTGTATTGTCGATGAGGGTAGATTAACTGAAGATGTGTTGGAAGCTATAATGATTTGTGTCAACTAAAGCGAGCGAGGGGCTCCCAATCACAGTCTACCGAGCCCCCCATATGGCTCAGTTGATTATAATATCCATGTCAGAATGTCTGACTCAGAAATAGATAATAACGTTTGCATTTCTGGAGATGACAATAGCCTGTCACTCAGGTGGGTTGCAGCTGCAGCCTACTGTACAATTATCACATTGTCGCCTCCGCAAGGTGATGTGTGGATAGTATGACGCCAGAGGGCGCCAAATGATCACAAACTAAGGGCGAGTGCAATCAGAGATCAGTACATAATAACGAGATACTCGTGTCTCCGCCCTAACAATGGGAGTCGTTTTTCTAAAGGCGGGAAGGTAGGCGAAACGTTTAGGTCCAAAATAAACCGATAGAAACCGAATTGGGCTTATATTTGACATATTTTGGCCAGAGTGAAACCTTTCTCTTCGCCTCTTCCTCTCTGGTATAATGCATTGCCTAATGTTTGACAGTAGGCAGGTTCCATTGACCCACGTTTAAAGCCAATTTATGCTTGCTTGGAAATGTGGTCGCAGGCGCCTATGGAGGGTGTGACGCAATGGCGGAGCCCCTGTCGGCATGCAGAGGCCAAATTGAGCTCCGTACCACATCGCTGTACGCCTCCCAAATTTGTAACAATGCGAAGGTCTCCATATAGCGCCGTATAGCTCCACATTGACATGACTGGTAGGAGGGGGCGGGAGGTCCTGTATAAAACAAATCTCAATTGACAACTTCCTTCACAACAGCTACAGCTCACATCACCTTAAACGCTGCACGGACAAAAGTCGGCAGATATATGTAACGGATGTGAAATAGCTAGCTAGTTAGCGGTGGTGCGCGCTAAATAGCGTTTCGATCGGTGACGTCACTTTCTCTGAGACCTTGAAGTAGTGGTTCCCCTCGCTCAGCGGCTTTTGTGAAGCGATGGGTAACGATGCTTCCTGGGTGACTGTTGTTGATGTGTGCAGAGGGTCCCTGGTTCGCGCCCGGGTATGGGCGAGGGGATGGTCTAAAGTTATACTGTTACATATAGATGAAGACTTTTTCAAAAGATCAATTACATTTTTATCAGTTCAACAAGGGTGGATTTTTGTTTTTGTTAGAGTGAAAAATTATACTCATCTAACCAATAGGCGGCGCTATTACCGGTCCTAGGTTGGTAACTGTTCTGTGAGCAATAGAGTTAGTTAGTTGAGTATTGGTCTCCATGATAGATAGTGGTGTAAATCAGTTCCTAATAAATTACAAGTAAAGATTACATCCTATGTCCTCCAATTATATGTTGCTCTATTCGATATACTACATTTGGCGACGAGACAAAAAATCGGGAAAGAAGTTTTTGGTGAGACTACAGAGTTTTATGAGTTATGAACGGTGAAACTACCGTGAGTGAATATTAGCATGCTAGTTAGCTAGGAAAGGCTAAGCGAGTGAGAGCTAGCGACATGGGGAAGCTAGCAAATACTTTGCCTTCTTTTTGGAAGCAGTGACTGGACGACAGAAAGGATGGCAGGCACAGTAGGATTGGTGGCACCATTTGACAACAAGACACAGTTGTGGGAAGAATATTGCCAAGTTTTCAACCATTTTATTTTTGTTGCAAATGAGATCGCCAACGCAGCAAAAGCAAAGGGCCATTCTACTGAGTTGTGTGGGCGTGCAAACCTACACCTTGATGAGGAATTTACTGAGCCCGGCAAAGCCAGGAGAGAAATCATTTGAGGACTTGGTGAGTCTACTGAATAAAAATGTCAATCCTAAACCGAGTGAAATAGTACAAAGGTGGAAATTAAACTCACGAAACCAGAGGAAAGTGTTATTAAATATGTGGCAGAGCTAAGGAAGCTAGCACAGGACTGTAACTATGGAGACACCCTCACAGTGATGCTACGTGACAGATTAGTAATGTGGGGTAGATGATGATAAGATACAGCGGAGCCTTTTAACTGAGGAGATTTTGACATTTGACACGGCTCTAAGGAAAGCGCAGGCCATCGAAGCAGCCGACAAGAACGTGAAGGATTTGAACTGCCTGAGCGAAGGGGGGCCGACTGGCGACAGGGACAGTTTACAAAGTGGACGAGCACGTGAAGAAGCAGCAGGAGGGAAAATGCTACAGATGTGGTGAACGCAACCACTGGGCAAATTAGTGCAGGTTCAAAGGAGAAAAGTGTCACAACTGGGGTAAGATGGGGCACATAAAGAGGGCAGAATTACAGTCGCAGACAAAACGAGCACGCAGGCTCATAAAACAACTCAAGGGGAGGGGGGAGACATTCGAAAGGGCACATTTCATACAGGAAGAGTGTAGTGAGGATGTGTTTACTATTCACAATATGGATACTACCATTACTAAGGTACCTCTGCTTTGACAGTATTTAACTGTACAGGGATGTGAAGTGAAATATGAGATAGATACTGGCTGTAGTGTAACAATAATACCACAGTCAGAGTATGCTAGGCTAGGGAAGAAAGCAAAGGTTCCAGAGCTAGGTACATGTTTTATCAGTCTGAAAACATATACCGGACAGAAAGTGGACATTGTAGGATCAGCTAATGTGAAAGTTGAATACAAAGGAATAGTCAAAGAGCTACCAGTTGTAGTTGTAGCGGGGTCAGGACCAAACCTGCTGGGGCGAGGGTGGATCACCATGTTGGATGTGGACTGGCATACCATGAATAAGATGCATGACAGCAAAGATGCTCTACAGGAAGTGTCAAAGAAACATGAGGAAGTGTTCAATGATGAGTTGGGCACATTGAAAGGATTCACAGCAAAGATGCATGTATCACGTGATGCCACACCCCATTTCTTCAAACCAAGGTCAGCAGCGTTTGCAATGAAAACTAAGATAGAGGCTGAGTTAGATCGTTGCCAAGACAACAAAATCATGGAACCAGTGAAGTTCTCAGACTGTGCAGCACCCAGTCTGAGTGTGTGGTGACTATAAAGTAACGGTAAACAGAGTGTTATCACTAGAACAGTACCCCATTCCTAAAATGGAGGACATGTTCACGTCCTTAGCTGGAGGAGAAAAATTCAGCCAACTAGACATGAGTCATGCTTACCAGCAGACTGTGCTAGATGAAGATTCAAAGAAATATGTCACAGTGAACACACACACACAAGGGACTGTTCACCTATGCCAGGTTACCCTTCGGCGTCAGCTCCAGTCCCGCCATCTTCCAGCGCACTATGGAGGAGATTCTACAGTGTATCTGGATGATATTCTCTTGACAGGAAGAAATGATCAGGACCACATCCGAACACTGGACAGAGTGGTACAGCAACTGGAGGAGACTGGGCTATGCTTGAAACGGAGTAAGTGCAGCTTCATGGACAAGGAAGTGACATTCCTAGGACACAGGGTGGACGCTACTTGCAGGACGCACCAATGCCTACCACAGTCACAAAACTGAAATCGTATCTGGGTCGATTAAACTACTGTAAGAGTTTCCTACCGAATCTGTTGACACTATTGGCTCCTATGCACAACCTGCTGAGGAAGGACGAGCCATGGTCCAACAACAAAAGGCCTTCAAACTGTCAAAAGAACTGTTGCAGTCGAGCAGAGTGTTAGTGCATTATGATGAAGGAAAAGAACTGATACTTTCCTGTCATGCCTCACCCCACGGGGTAGGGGCGGTATTGTCTCATCGCATGCCAGATGGGGGGGAGAAGCCAATAGGGTTTGTATCACACACTCTCTCACCTGCAGAGAGGAACTATTCACAACTTGATAGGGAGGGGTTAGATTTCATATTTGGGGTGCAGAAGTTTCATAAGTATCCAAATGGGAGAAAGTTTGAAATCTGTACAGACTATAAGCCTCTTATCACTCTGTTAAATGAAATGAAAGCAGTGCCACAGATGGCTTCTCCTAGAATAATGAGATGGGCAGTAACACTACGAGCATATGAGTACGTTATTACTTACAGAGCAGGCAAGGACAATGGTACTGCAGATGCTCTGAGCTGCCTCCCTCTCATAGAGTGTCCAAGCAGTCCGCCACCGGAGGAACGAGTGCTGATGTTGGACCAGGAAAACAGCCCACTGATGACCTCCCAGCAAATCCAGAGCTGGACAGCGAAGGATCCAGTCCTATCGAGGGTCCGTGAGTACACACTGAGGAGGTGGCCAGATCACAATGTCGGACCTGAGTTTGCGCCATACAAACAGAGACAGCACGAGCTCAGTGTCCAGGACGACTGTGTGCTGTGGGCAGCCCATGTCATCGTTCCAGAGAGAGGACACACAGCGATGGTGAAACAGCTACATCAGAGTCATCCCGGCATGACCAGAATGAAAGGCTTTGCCAGGAGCTACATGTGGTGGCCTAATATGGACTCTGACATTGAAAGGAAGGTAAAGTCATGCACCACATGTCAAGACCAAAGGAAAGCACCTGCTAGTGCACCATTCCGTCCATGGGAGTGGCCCAGTAAGCCCTGGAAGAAGGCTACACATAGACTATGCAGTTCCTTTCATGGGGAAGATCCTTTTGGTGATTATAGACGCTCACTCAAAATGGCTGGATGTATATCCAGTGAGCTCAGCTACATCTGTGCCTCAGGAACAGTTTCATTATTCATGGCATTCCAGAGATGATTGTTTCAGACAACGCTCAGGGTTTTGTGTGTGAGAAAAGTAAGGAGTTCATGGCAAAGATTGGAATCACACATGTCACTTGGTCACCATACCATCCTGCGCCGAATGGTTTGGCAGAGAGAGCCGCTCAGACGATCAAAGAGCTAATGAAAAGAGTGCAGACGACTGTTTGGAGACAAAATTGAGTAGAGCCTTGTTTAGCTATCGTGTCACGCTATAGTCAACCACCGGACTTTCACCGGCTGAGATTTCACCGGCTGAGATGATGAAGTTGAGGTGCACGTTAGTCTTGATACATCCAGACCTAAAGAGTAAGGTGCAGGCTAAGCAAGCAGGACAGAAAACTTACCATGACAAACATGCAAAAGCTCACAGTTTTGTAGTCAGAGAGTGTATACCAAGCAGAGGTGGGACCAAGTCATTGTTTTACAAGTAAGTCTCAAGTCTTAGCACTCAAGTCCCAAGTCAAGACAGGCAAGTCTAAGTCAAGTCTCAAGTCAAGACCAACAAGTCTCAGGTCAAGTCTCAAGTCCTAAACTTTCACTAGCAATGTTATGAATGATATAGCTGTCGGCTATATTAGCCACGACTTACCGTTCTTTGTGCAGCTTCAAATATTTTCCACCATAATTTGCTAATAAATTCATTAAAAATCCTACAATGTGACTTTCTGGATTTTTTTTCTCATTTTGTCTGTCATAGTTGAAGTGTACCTATGATGAAAATTACAGGCCTCTCTCATCTTTTTAAGTGGGAGAACTTGGTGGCTGACTAAATACTTTTTTGCCCCACTGTATGTTTTCAATAAACATTGGAGATGAAATATAGTTTACATGTAGTCAACAATCTAAGCCAACCCCGTCTGTTTTACCCCATAGTTGCACACGTGTTGGTTTCGCTGCTTAACAACCAACCCTTTCTATAGCCTAGTGATTATAAGGGCGGTACTGAATTGGTCTTCTACATGAAAAAACTCCCAAGACTCGATATAGACGAATCAATCCACCCACACTGCTGCTATTAAACATGTGACACTTCTGGAAATGGAAGGAAGGATTCGGGTTGATAAAGAAAGGGTGGTTTATGCGTATGTTGCTCTGCATTTCCATGACAACAAGCATCAGTCTCCAACAATAGGCCTACCTCACACACATAGGAGCAACATTCTGCAGTTACATGTTTGAGCTAATGTGAGACACACAGTCTTGCAATAAATGAATTATGCACACACACTGTACCCTGACAGTCAATCATCATAAACACTCACTTATGCAAGCAAGCACACACGCACGCTCTAATGCACACACTCACTCACACACACAGACACACACCTACACACACACACACAGAAAGAGCTGTGAGATTCCTCAGAGCCTGCTGGGTTCGTTGGGGTAGAGTCGTTCTGGTCAAGGTCAAGTACAGAGGCCAAGGCTGTTCAGTCTGTGTACAGTGTACAGGATAGGCTACCCCACATGGTAAACAACACATTACTGCAACATTATATTCAGAATTGACTACATTTGAGACCAAGACACATTACTGTTAACCTTTTAGACGAGCTCATGCCTAGTGGTGAAGATTGAATGTCTTCATATGATCTTTACATAATCTTTAAAGGGGCATTCAGCAGTTGCTACATCCAATGATAATTACCCATTGATTCTTGACGAATACAACATATAAATGCCTAATGAACTTAGTTAAACTGTCTTACTTCATCAAATCAGAGTTTATTTGCCACGTGCGCCGAACACAACAGTGAAATACTTACTTACAGGCTCTAACCAATAGTGCAAAACAGGTATTAGGTGAACAATAGGTAAGTAAAGAAATAAAAACAACTGTGAAAAACAGTAGCGAGGCTACATACAGACACCAGACACCATCAGAACCCAAAATATAAGCTTGTCATACTCCAACACTTTGTAAACAAAGAAATTGTTAACAAACACTATATAGTCTTAAAACATGGTTAAAACTATAATTGTGACATCATGGATGGTCAGTCCTTGCATCCAAAGCTTTGTCTATGAATTTGAGAGAGTGTACATTTCTCCAGCCCCATCCCTCAGCTTTCTACTGAACCAGGGGCAGGGAAACGCCTTGTTATTGTTTCTACTGCTGATTGCAGCCCCATCCCTCAGCTTTCTACTGAACCAGGGGCAGGGAAACGCCTTGTTATTGTTTCTACTGCTGATTGCAGCCCCATATCTCAGCTTTCTACTGAACCAGGGGCAGGGAAACGCCTTGTTATTGTTTCTACTGCTGATTGCAGCCCCATCCCTCAGCTTTCTACTGAACCAGGGGCAGGGAAACGCCTTGTTATTGTTTCTACTGCTGATTGCAGCCCCATCCCTCAGCTTTCTACTGAACCAGGGGCAGGGAAACGCCTTGTTATTGTTTCTACTGCTGATTGCAGCCCCATCCCTCAGCTTTCTACTGAACCAGGGGCAGGAAACGCCTTGTTATTGTTTCTACTGCTGATTGCAGCCCCATCCCTCAGCTTTCTACTGAACCAGGGGCAGGGAAACACCTTGTTATTGTTTCTACTGCTGATTGCAGCCCCATCCCTCAGCTTTCTACTGAACCAGGGGCAGGGAAACGCCTTGTTATTGTTTCTACTGCTGATTGCAGCCCCATCCCTCAGCTTTCTACTGAACCAGGGGCAGGGAAACGCCTTGTTATTGTTTCTACTGCTGATTGCCGCTTTAAAGATACTGTAACATGATAAGATGGAAATAGGTATAACTCATTCTTTATTGTGCTGATTCAAATCAGGTTCTCTCTACAAGTGACAGAGTGCTGCCAAACGTGTTTTTCCTGTGGACACCACCCATTGGATGAGGGATCTGCATATTGTCAGTGTCTAGGCATGTGTGTTACAGTGATAAAAAGTATTTACCAAACTAGGGAACACTTTACTTGACACCCAGTGCCTTTAACACATTATGTCATGCTCATAGCCATGTCATAATATGTCATAACAGCTGACATAACCATGTCATAATATGTCATAACAGCTGACATAACAGCTGACATAACCTGTCATAATATGTCATAACAGCTGACATAACCTGTCATAATATGTCATAACAGCTGACATAACAGCTGACATAATATGTCATAACAGCTGACATAATATGTCATAACAGCTGACATAACAGCTGACATAATATGTCATAACAGCTGACATAATATGTCAAAACAGCTGACATAACCTGTCATAATATGTCATAACAGCTGACATAACCTGTCATAATATGTCATAACAGCTGACATAACAGCTGACATAACCTGTCATAATATGTCATAACAGCTGACATAACCTGTCATAATATGTCATAACAGCTGACATAACCTGTCATAATATGTCATAACAGCTGACATAACAGCTGACATAACCTGTCATAATATGTCATAACAGCTGACATAACAGCTGACATAATATGTCATAACAGCTGACATAACAGCTGACATAACCTGTCATAATATGTCATAACAGCTGACATAACAGCTGACATAACCTGTCATAATATGTCATAACAGCTGACATAACTTGTCATAATATGTCATAACAGCTGACATAACCTGTCATAATATGTCATAACAGCTGACATAACAGCTGACATAACCTGTCATAATATGTCATAACAGCTGACATAACAGCTGACATAACCTGTCATAATATGTCATAACAGCTGACATAACTTGTCATAATATGTCATAACAGCTGACATAACCTGTCATAATATGTCATAACAGCTGACATAACTTGTCATAATATGTCATAACAGCTGACATAACCTGTCATAATATGTCATAACACTGTCATGACTCATATATTTACACCTGTTGTGACATATATTGCGTTAGGACAATTTATTATGGTAATAATATATATAGATTTTAACATAAACATGCTGTTGACATGTAGGCTATGGTGTAATGGAATGTTTTGCCTTGTGTGGTAGGTTTTGTGTGTTTTGACACTCTTATGTAGGTGTCATAACCAGCCATAAAATAACGCAATATATGTCACAACAGGTCTAAAGATGTGTCATGACATTGTGTTATGACTATGTTATAACAGGTTATGACAGGTTATGTCAGCTGTTATGACTATATTATAACAGGTTATGACAGGTTATGTCAGCTGTTATGACTATATTATAACAGGTTATGACAGGTTATGTCAGCTGTTATGACTATATTATAACAGGTTATGACAGGTTATGTCAGCTGTTATGACTATATTATAACAGGTTATGACAGGTTATGTCAGCTGTTATGACTATATTATAACAGGTTATGACGTTATGTCAGCTGTTATGACTATATTATAACAGGTTATGACAGTTGTTATGTCAGCTGTTATGACTATATTATAACAGGTTATGACAGGTTATGTCAGCTGTTATGACTATATTATAACAGGTTATGACACGTTATGTCAGCTGTTATGACTATATTATAACAGGTTATGATGCTGGGTATCAAGTAAAGTGGTACCAAAAACTGTTATAATGAATACTGTTATGAATGCTGTTGTAATGAATACTGTTATGAATACTGTTATAATGAATACTGTTATGAATACTGTTATGAATACTGTTATGAATACTGTTATGAATACTGTTATGAATACTGTTATGAATACTGTTGTAATGAATACTGTTATGAATGCTGTTGTAATGAATACTGTTATGAATGCTGTTATAATGAATACTGTTATGAATACTGTTATGAATACTGTTATGAATACTGTTATAATGAATACTGTTATGAATGCTGTTGTAATGAATACTGTTATGAATGCTGTTGTAATGAATGCTGTTATGAATGCTGTTGTTATGAATGCTGTTGTAATGAATACTGTTATGAATGCTGTTGTAATGAATGCTGTTATGAATGCTGTTATGAATACTGTTATGAATGCTGTTATAATGAATGCTGTTATGAATGCTGTTATGAATACTGTTATGAATACTGTTATGAATGCTGTTATAATGAATGCTGTTATGAATACTGTTATGAATACTGTTATGAATGCTGTTATGAATACTGTTATGAATGCTGTTGTAATGAATACTGTTATGAATGCTGTTATGAATACTGTTATGAATGCTGTTATAATGAATACTGTTATGAATGCTGTTGTAATGAATACTGTTATGAATGCTGTTATGAATACTGTTATGAATGCTGTTGTAATGAATACTGTTATGAATGCTGTTATGAATACTGTTATGAATACTGTTATGAATACTGTTATGAATGCTGTTGTAATGAATGCTGTTATGAATGCTGTTATGAATACTGTTATGAATGCTGTTGTAATGAATACTGTTATGAATGCTGTTATGAATACTGTTATGAATGCTGTTGTAATGAATACTGTTATGAATGCTGTTATGAATACTGTTATGAATGCTGTTGTAATGAATACTGTTATGAATGCTGTTATGAATGCTGTTATAATGAATGCTGTTATGAATACTGTTATGAATACTGTTATGAATGCTGTTATAATGAATGCTGTTATGAATACTGTTATGAATGCTGTTGTTATGAATGCTGTTATGAATGCTGTTATGAATACTGTTATGAATACTGTTATGAATACTGTTATGAATGCTGTTATAATGAATACTGTTATGAATACTGTTATGAATGCTGTTATAATGAATGCTGTTATGAATACTGTTATGAATACTGTTATGAATGCTGTTATGAATACTGTTATGAATACTGTTATAATGAATACTGTTATGAATGCTGTTATAATGAATGCTGTTATGAATACTGTTATGAATACTGTTATGAATGCTGTTATGAATACTGTTATGAATACTGTTATAATGAATACTGTTATGAATGCTGTTATAATGAATGCTGTTATGAATACTGTTATGAATACTGTTATGAATGCTGTTATGAATACTGTTATGAATGCTGTTATAATGAATACTGTTATGAATGCTGTTATAATGAATGCTGTTATGAATACTGTTATGAATACTGTTATGAATACTGTTATGAATGCTGTTATAATGAATGCTGTTATGAATACTGTTATGAATGCTGTTATAATGAATACTGTTATGAATGCTGTTATAATGAATGCTGTTATGAATACTGTTATGAATGCTGTTATGAATACTGTTATGAATGCTGTTATAATGAATGCTGTTATGAATTATGAATGCTGTTATAATGAATGCTGAATACTGTTATGAATGCTGTTATAATGAATGCTGTTATGAATACTGTTATGAATGCTGTTGTAATGAATACTGTTATGAATACTGTTATGAATACTGTTATGAATGCTGTTGTAATGAATACTGTTATGAATACTGTTATGAATACTGTTATGAATGCTGTTATGAATACTGTTATGAATACTGTTATGAATGCTGTTATAATGAATACTGTTATGAATGCTGTTATAATGAATGCTGTTATGAATACTGTTATGAATACTGTTATGAATACTGTTATGAATACTGTTATGAATGCTGTTATAATGAATGCTGTTATGAATACTGTTATGAATACTGTTATGAATGCTGTTATAATGAATGCTGTTATGAATACTGTTATGAATGCTGTTGTAATGAATACTGTTATGAATGCTGTTATGAATGAATGTCTCATTAGAGATGAACTGTCACAATTGTCTGCAACATACATAACTGTTTTGTAAAGATTAATAATATTGGATCGCCTTCGATATGTTCTTTAGCCAGGGGGCCTTTCCTGATAGTCTTTTACTCCATTCATTTCCTCAATAGTGATCTGTTGGAAAGAAACATTAAACATTTCAGTGTCAAGACTTCTTCAGTTTGACCTTCAACAACAGACTGAAACACTGAGAGATAATTAGCCTACCCTCCCACGGAAAACACAGGCATGTACGCACACACACACACACACACACACACGTTTTGTTCTTCTATCCTCGTGTCGACATTCAAAATCGTATTTCCCTAACCCTTACCCTAACCTTAACTCTAACCCAAACCCTAAACCTAACTCCTAACCCTAATTGCTAACCCCTTACCCTAACCCTAATTGTAACCCTAACCCATAAACTTCAAATATCCTTTGTCCTCATGGGGACATGTCCCCACGAGGTAGATTTTTCCTTGTTTTTACTATCCTTGTGGGGACTTTGGGGGATTTTAGGTGCCCACAAGGATTGAAGAACCAAACCAAACACACACACCACTTATCCACCTAGGCTGGGCTACGGAACATACATATCATACTAAATGGAAGACAACAGATTTACGTTTATTATGATACATCTCCCCCTGAGTACAGGTTGAGATAGAGGAGGGCCGGGGACGTGGAAAGAAAAAAACACTAAATTAAAATATTTTTCTAGGCAAGTAGGTTGATGAAAGGTGTGGTCTGTTTTGTTTGGCCAAAAACGATACTTTCCCGTGTTGCAGATCAAGTCGGTGCTGCCTAGGGACTCTGCTCCGCAGACAGGTGCAGGAGGGATCACATCAACCGCTTCAGACAGTCTCCTCGGACAGCTTTTGCGCACTGCAGCCAGGATTTCAAACTCTTCGTCCACCATTTTTCTCCACCGGAGTTTTATAACTTTTTGGATCAAGAGATGAGTCTCTACGGGTCCCAGAGGGTGCTTTATGTCAGCCGCAGTATCGGGTCCAGGCCCGACCTGAGCGGCAGAAGTGGACAATATGCCCAGAGCGAAGCGCACGGTGGTAGTGGATACGGACAGGAGTACATGTACGATAATACTTACAGTTACTCAAAGGCTTCCATGCGAGGTGGTGGTGGAGGACAGGGGTAAGAATTGTTTTTCTTCAAAAGGCCCCTATTCTGCTGGTAGGGTACTGTGTTACACGATTGCGTTCACTTGCCCGTATACATTTGAACTAGGCTACAACTCCATTGCCACTGAAGATAAATACAATGCACTATATAACCGTGTCATCTAGTCACATTATTTCAATCTAGTTCATTATTTTTTTATGTCAAGGTCTTGATTTTTGTCGGGGGGATAATTATAGGCCTGTTATGTGTCGTTGTCGTATATATATAGCCTAGGCTATGGCAGGGGCGAATATTATCTGTGACTGCCGACCCAGTTAATAATTTATTAGGTATCATTGAGAGGTCTTTGTTTCCAAGAATAACGACCTGCTGTCTTAAACCATGTGACAACCCCCCAAAAAATACAGAAAATGAACCACACAGCAAATTCTTCAGCGTTAAATCAACACTGACATTTAGTGTTACATATAACTATGGGCCAGTGTCTAAATGGGTCCACCCTTTTCAGTGTTAAATTAAAACTGTGCTTAGAGCTGACACTGTTACACTTTTTCAGTGTTAAGGAATGAACACTTTTAGGGTTGTGCAATACTACCTCATATAGTATTTTTAACACTAGGAAGTGTATATAGTTTGCACCAATGGTGTTATGCAATTATTTATTTTTTTACAGAACGTAATCAACATAATACACATTACTTAATTTTAAAAAATAACACTAGGATGTGTGTATAGTTTGCACCAATGGTGTTGTGCAATACCACCTCATAGGATTTGAACCATTATGCAAATGCAGGTCCTTCAGAAAGTACCCCTTGACTTTTCCCACATAAAAAAGCAGACATTTAATATCCCTTTGAGCATGGTGAAGTTATTAATTACACTTGGGATGGTGTATCAATACACCTAATCACTACAAAGATACAGGCATACTTCCTAACTCAGTTGCCGGAGAGGAGGCCAATTGCATGTTGAGACATGCAGATTTGAATGGCTGTTATAGGAGAAAACTGATGATGGATCAACAACATTGTAGTTACTCCACAACAGTAACCTAAATGACAGAGTTTAATGGCTGTGATAGGAGAAAACTGAGGATGGATCAACAACATTGTAGTTACTCCACAATACTAACCTAAAGGACAGAGTTTAATGGCTGTGATAGGAGAAAACTCAGGATGGATCAACAACATTGTAGATACTCCACAATACTAACCTAATTGACAGAGGGAACAGAAGGAAGCCTGAGCAGAATATATTTTTTCCAAATCATCCATCCTGTTTGCAACAAGGCACTGAAGTAAAAGTACAAAAAATGTGACAAAGAAATGAGCTTAATGTCCTGAATACAATGTGTTATGTTGGGAGCAAATCCAACACAACACATCACTGAATACCGCTCTTCATAGTTTCAAGCATGGTGGTGGCTGCATCATGTTATGGGTATGCTTGTCAACGGTAAGGACTAGGTTGTTTGTTTAGGATAAAAATAAACAGAATCAAGTTAAGCACAGGCAAAATGGAGGAAAACGTGGTGGTCTGCTTTCCAACAGACAGTGGGAGACACATTCACATTTTAGCAGGGAAATAACCTTAAACTCAAGGCCAAATAAACACTGAGTTGCTCACCAAGACAACACTGAATGTTCCTGAGTGGCCTAGTTACAGTTTTGACTTAAATCTGCTCAAATCTATGGCAAGACCTGAAAATGTCTGTCTAGCAATGATAAACTATCAACTTGACAGAGCTTGAAGAATTTAAAAAAAGAATAAAGTGCAAATATTGTACAATCCAGATGTGCAAAAGCTCTTAGAGACTTACCAGAAAGACTCACAGCTGTAATCGCTGCAAGGTGATTCTAAGATGAATTGACTCGGGGGTGTGAATACTTACAGTACCTGTCAAAAGTTTGGACACACCTACTCATTCCAGGGTGTTTCTTTATTTTCACTATTTTCTACATTGTAGAATAATAGTGAAGAAGTCAAGTAGGAAATAAAAAAATATGAAATCATGTAGTAACCAAGAAAATTAAATATACTTTATATTTGAGATTCTTCAAAGAAGCCACCCTTTGCCTTGATGACAGCTTTGCACACTCTTGGCATTCTCTTAACCAGCTTCATGAGGTAGTCACCTGGAATGCATTTAAATTAACAGGTGTGCCTTGTAAAATGTACATTTCTGGAATTTCTTTCCTTTTTAATGTGTTTGAGCCAATCAGATGTGTTGTGACAAGATAGGGGTGGTATACAGCATATAGCCCTATTTGGTAAAAGACCAAGTCCTTATTATGGCAAGAACAGCTCAAATAAGCAAAAAAAAAGTGTTATACATCGGTTTAAAGATGAACTTCTTGTTAATCCAACCACGGTGTCAGATTTCAAAAATGCTTTACGGCGAAAGCCTACCATGCGATTAACCTCAGTTTTGTTTGCAAGTTTTGTTCAGTAATCCACAGGCTCAAAGGCAGTCACAACAGGCAGACGAAAAATCCGAAAAGTATCAGTAAAGTTTGTAGAAACATGTCAAACGATGTTTATAATCAATCCTCAGGTTGTTTTTAGTCATAATAATCAATAATATTTAAACCGGACAAAAGTTTTGTCAATATAAAAGGAAAACAAGAAAGGCGCATCCTCGGTCGTGCGCATGAAAAACCTCTGGGACACTGCAGGGTCCACTTACTCAGAGAGGTCTTACTCCCTCATTTTTCAGAATACAAGCCTGAAACAATTTAGTGGAATCTAGAAGCCATAGGAAGTGCAACTTGAGTCCTAAATCAATGAAGGCATCCTGGTCCGTGACTGGGCTGGTTTTCTTTTTGTAATCCGTGATTGACTGTAGACCCTGCCACATACCTCTTGTGTCTGAGCCATTGAATTGCGATTCTACTTTGTCTCTATACTGACGCTTAGCTTGTTTGATTGCCTTGCGGAGGGAATAGCTACACTGTTTGTATTCGGTCATGTTTCCGGTCACCTTGCCCTGATTAAAAGCAGTGGTTCGCGCTTTCAGTTTCACGCAAATGCTGCCATCAATCCACGGTTTCTGGTTTGGGAATGTTTTAATCGTTGCTATGGGATCGACATCTTCAACGCACGTTCTAATGAACTCGCTCACCGAATCAGCGTATTCGTCAATGTTGTTGTCTGACGCAATACGAAACATATCCCAGTCCACGTGATGGAAGCGGTCTTGGAGCGCGGAGTCAGATTGGTCGGACCAGCGTTGAACAGACCTCAGCGTGGGACCTTCTTGTTTTAGCTTCTGTCTGTAGGCAGGGAGCAACAAAATGGAGTCGTGGTCAGCTTTTCCGAAAGGAGGCGGGGGAGGGCCTTATATGCATCGCGGAAGTTAGAATAGCAATGATCCAAGGTTTTACCAGCCCTGGTTGCGCAATCGATATGCTGATACAATTTAGGGAGTCTTGTTTTCAGATTAGCCTTGTTAAAATACCCAGCTACAATGAATGCAGCCTCAGGATATATGGATTCCAGTTGGCAAAGAGTCAAATAAAGTTCGTTCAGAGCCATCGATGTGTCTGCTTGGGGGGAATATATACGGCTGTGATGATAATCGAAGAGAATTCCCTTGGTAGATAATGCGGTCGACATTTGATTGTGAGGAATTCTAAATCAGGTGAACAGAAGGACTTGAGTTCCTGTATGTTGTTGTGACCACACCACGTCTCGTTAACCATAAAGCATACGCCCCCGCCCCTCTTCTTACCAGAAAGATGTTTGTTTCTGTCGGCGCGATGCGTGGAGAAACCAGCTGGCTGCACCGACTCCGATAGCGTCTCTCGAGTGAGCCATGTTTCCGTGAAGCAAAGAACGTTACAGTCCCTGATGTCCCTCTGGAATGCTACCCTTGCTCGGATTTCATCAACCTTGTTGTCAAGAGACTGGACATTGGCGAGTAGTATGATAGGGAGTGGCGCGCGATGTGCCCGTCTCCGGAGCCTGACCAGAAGACCGCTTCGTTTACCACCATGAAGCATGGAGGAGGTGTGATGGTGTGGGGGTGCTTTACTGGTAACACTGTCTGTGAATTATTTAGAATTCAAGGCACACTTAAGCAGCATGGCTACCACAACATTTTGCAGCGATATCCCATCTATCCCATCTAGTTTGGGCTTAGTGGGACTATCATTTGTTTTTCAACAGGACAATGACCCAATGCACCTTCAGGCTGTGTAAGGGCAGATTTACCAAGAAGGAGAGTGATGGAGTGCTGCATCAGATTACCTGGCCTCCACAATCACCTGACCACCCAATTGAGATGGTTTGGGAAGAGTTGGACTGCAGAGTGAAGGAAAAGCAGCCAACAAGTGCTCAGCATGTGGGAACTCCTTCAAGGCTGTTGGAAATGCATTCCAGGTGAAGCTGGTTGAGAGAATGTGAAGAATGTCCAAAGCTGTCATCAAGGGTGGCTGCTTTGTAGAATCTCAAATATAAAACATATTTTGATTTGTTTAACATTTTTTTTGGTTACTAATTGATAACATATGTGTTATGTCATAATTGTGATAGTGAGTAAAAACAAAGAAACACCCTTGAACGAGTATGTGTCCAAACTTTTGACTGGTACTGTATGCAAATTAGATACCTCTGTACTTCATTTTGAATAAATGAGCAAACATTTCTAAAAACATGTTTTCACTTTGTCATTATTGGGTACTGTGTGAAAGATGGGTGAGACAAAACATAGATTTAATATTTTTTTTACTCCGGCTGTAACACAACAAAATGTGGAATAAATCCCAGGATATGAATACCTTCTAAAGACAATGTAGGTCTGTATCTCTTGACAAGGTCACCCGTGTTGGATTAAGGACATTACAATAATGTTTACGAGACTTTAGTGCCACATGCTCTTATATAAGCATGTACAAAGACTTCAGAACTGGTAGCGGACATGCTCAAACTTGAATTAGCAAAGAGCCCTTCATCTGCTACAACACTTCGACTTGCATGTGGCCAAAAACAATGAATTGAAAGCCACATCCCCACCAAGCCACAGCTCCAATATAATTTCCCCTTTTTGAGTGAATTGACTGTATTTGTTAGTGACAGAGACATGCTTGTTGAATCCATACATTTCCAGTCCTATGGACTGAAATTTCGCCCATGAAATAAATATACATGTCATATAATGTTAGAACTAATGCATAAATATTGCATGTCAAATTGGCTAGCAAACGAATAACAGATCACGTCAATATGGCTAGTTAACGGGCTATGATCATAAACAGCGTGCAGTTACTTGCTGAATAACTCTAATGACAGCTAAATGTGGGATAATCGGTAATGTGTTTTTGACTATCGTCTCCAAGAGGTGATGATATTAAACCAATGGTTTTAGTGGACCTAGGGGGTCGTCTCCTTGCTCCTAGCCAAATGGCGCCAACACACTGGCAGTGAAGGACGGTGCTCCACGTAGGTCTCTCAACCTGGAGGACTACAAGAAGAGGAGGGACTTGATCTAAAGAACTACAGGAAGAGGAAGGGCAATGGTTTTAGTGGACCTAGGGGGTCGTCTCCTTGCTCCTAGCCAAATGGCGCCAACACCCTGGCAGTGAAGGACGGTGCTCCACGTAGGTCTCTCAACCTGGAGGACTACAAGAAGAGGAGGGACTTGATCTAAAGAACTACAGGAAGAGGAAGGGCAATGGTTTTAGTGGACCTAGGGGGTCGTCTCCTTGCTCCCCCAGCAGCCAAATTGAACGCTCTGCATCGTATTGTGACGTTTTATTGATATCAACCTATACAATTCTATAGAGTCTACAGTATGGAGGTCATGGTTACAGTTGAATATGTCTGTGATGACACAGGCAGCCCAATTCTGATATTTTCCCCCACTAATTGGTCTTTTTGACAGTCACATCAGCTCTTTTCACATCAGATCTTTTTCAGAGCTGATCTGATTGGTCAAAAGACCAATTAGTGTGGGGGGGGAACGATCAGAATTGGGCTCCCTGTGTAAATGCAGCCTCTGTGTTGTTGTGTTGCAAATGGCATAGGGAAAATGTGACAGTTCTCTTGACTCACATTTCCCCTTTGTCTATCCCTGCACTCATGCTCAATTCAACTAGGGCATAGCGGAATCATCCTCGGATAACTAACGACTTGCTAATTGCTACACTAAGATAATAACTCATTACGGTAAACCTTTGGGATCATTGATGTACATAGCAGAAAGTGTAATTGATGATGGGGATATTGATGATGATGCTGACTACAATGTTGTTGTTTGAGGATGAAGATGATTATGATAACGATGTTTATATTATCGATGATGTTGACATATATACTGAGAACAACAATGATAGTCATGAAACTACTTGAAATGCCAAGATAACAAGTAACAGTTAACAAAGTTCTTGTTTTAGAAACACCTAAGGGGACCAGTATCTGAGAATGAGGGGAGCAGTATCTGAGAATGAGGGGAGCAGTATCTGAGAATGAGGGGAGCAGTATCTGAGAATGAGGGGACCAGTATCTGAGAATGAGGGGACCAGTATCTGAGAATGAGGGGAACAGTATCTAAGAATGAGGGGAGCAGTATCTGAGAATGAGGGGAACAGTATCTAAGAATGAGGGGAACAGTATCTAAGAATGAGGGGACCAGTATCTGAGAATGAGGGGAACAGTATCTAAGAATGAGGGGACCAGTATCTGAGAATGAGGGGAGCAGTATCTGAGAATGAGGGGACCAGTATCTGAGAATGAGGGGAACAGTATCTGAGAATGAGGGGAACAGTATCTAAGAATGAGGGGAGCAGTATCTGAGAATGAGGGGAACAGTATCTAAGAATGAGGGGAACAGTATCTAAGAATGAGGGGACCAGTATCTGAGAATGAGGGGAACAGTATCTGAGAATGAGGGGACCAGTATCTGAGAATGAGGGGAACAGTATCTAAGAATGAGGGGAACAGTATCTAAGAATGAGGGGACCAATATCTGAGAATGAGGGGACCAGTATCTGAGAATGAGGGGAGCAGTATCTGAGAATGAGGGGAGCAGTATCTGAGAATGAGGGGAGCAGTATCTGAGAATGAGGGGAACAGTATCTAAGAATGAGGGGAACAGTATCTAAGAATGAGGGGACCAGTATCTGAGAATGAGGGGAACAGTATCTGAGAATGAGGGGACCAGTATCTGAGAATGAGGGGAACAGTATCTAAGAATGAGGGAACAGTATCTAAGAATGAGGGGGACCAATATCTGAGAATGGGGACCAGTATCTGAGAATGAGGGGAGCAGTATCTGAGAATGAGGGGAGCAGTATCTGAGAATGAGGGAGCAGTATCTGAGAATGAGGGGAACAGTATCTGAGAATGAGGGGAGCATTATCTGAGAATGAGGGGAGCAGTATCTGAGAATGAGGGGAGCAGTATCTGAGAATGAGGGGACCAGTATCTGAGAATGAGGGGAGCAGTATCTGAGAATGAGGGGAACAGTATCTGAGAATGAGGGGAGCAGTATCTGAGAATGAGGAGAGCAGTATCTGAGAATGAGGGGAACAGTATCTGAGAATGAGGGGAACAGTATCTGAGAATGAGGTGAGCAGTATCTGAGAATGAGGGGACCAGTATCTGAGAATGCAACAGAAACGGACATATTTGATATGCGTCTACCTCTGACTTAAACTGCTCCAGGCTAAACCCTGTTACATGCAGGTCCTAGGCCTCAGGCAGCCTATAACGCAACAGCAACAACACAACCGGTTTGCAAAATATTATTTGATCGATTTTTGGTGTAAGCCTGTTGAATGTGAACTCTGCATGGACTGGTACCCTAACATTGACCGGTTGGATTATAGGAAGATGTTGATTATAACCCTCCCCTCCATGTCTCCTACAGACAGTTCCCCCTCAGTGGCCTCCACCAGAAGGCGTACATCCTGCAGGGCCAGTGTCAGGACAACCTGAGGAAAGCAGAACACTACCTACAGGCTGTGAGTCACTACCCACCGTAGATATATAACAACAGTGTTCTGTTTCATTCTGTACTACCTACAGTCTAGCTTTGGTCATGATTTTAGTCTAAGTACACTTAGTCTCATGTCTGGCAACAGTAAATGTAATCAGACACTCTGACTAAGACATGTACTGCACCTATAGATTGAGGTATGAACGCTGAGATTACTATACCAGTCCTGCAACCAAGCCCCCCTTGACTTGCTTTAGGGGAATTGTGGTGTGTTAGTACAAGTAGGCCTATGCATTTAATCAGCAAAGGAACATGACTGTTAGGTTTCTTCAAGGGATACTGCGAGATTTTCCATTTCGGCATTTGCCTCGTTACCCAGGATCAGAAGAACTCGAGGACGTCATTTGCATGTCTCTACGTGCAGCATTGAAAGAAGTTACAGGTCGTTTTGTGAGCTAACGCTAACTAGAGTTAGCAAAATGACTGGGACGTCTACCGGTACAGCTAGTATGGCCAAAGTCTCACGCTATCCCTTTAAATGTCAGGTCTATTATCTTATAATAATGAGGTGATCCATAACAGGTCATTAGACTGGACACACTCACTCTGATGACGAGTCCTCACAACTGTGTGTCTGTGGTTGGCTGAGGCATTTGTGAAATATGCTCTGTCAGGCTCTGACTCCGCCCTTCCGCTTCATGCGCGCAAAAGATCTTAAAACCGCTTTTAAATACGTTCAGCCTGTCAAGCCACGTCTTGTCAGATTATATTTCTCACTCACTGTCTCTACCATATTTAGTTCAGCATGTTCGTTACATGTCGACTCAGCATGTGTGTGCGTTTTGGTCACGCATGAAGTGAAAACAAGAAGTGCATCTCAGCGTGTGTCTGGCACACAGTCAGCAGTAAACCCAGGAATTATCTTTAAACACACACCAACAATGAAAACAAACCCAGGGAAAGTGTTCATTTGGCCGTGACCTGTCACAGAATGTAGTCTTTTAACTATTAAAGTACACTACTGTACCAACAGTCAGTTAGCCTACAGATAGAAGCTATCTGGACAGAAAGATCATGCATGGCATCCTCATGATCTATACATTATGGTCCTATCTTTGACTGGGTCTTGAACTGAAGGATTTACCTGACTGAATATGGTCTACCGTATTCCCGTTTGAGAAACCCAGAACTGCAAGTTGAGGCTAGACTGAACCTGATGTACAAAGTCATAACGTGTGTCTGACATTTCCCCGTGTGTCCTGCAGGGCAGCGATTCTGGGCGCGGCACAGTGGAGGCAGATCACTACATGGCCCTGGCCAGAGAGACCTTAGAGCAGCTGAAGGCCTGTGCTCTGGACCTCAGACAGATGGGACAACCCAATGACAGCGTGGTCCGAAGGTTAGACACACTATGAGATGACCACCACTACCGCATACAGATAAACCAATATCCATTCTCCTTGTTTCTCTCTCTATTCCCCGTTCCCTCTCACTGTTTGAGGTCAGACACACGCAAAACAGATGACTAATATTGCTCCGTACAATATACCTCTCTTTCCCTTTTTCCTCTACACTGTTAGGGTTTATTATTCCTCTACCCTGTTAGGGTTTATTATTCCTCTACCCTGTTAGGGTTTATTATTCCTCTACACTGTTAGGGTTTATTATTCCTCTACACTGTTAGGTTTATTATTCCTCTATTACCTCTACCCTTTTAGGGTTTATTATTCCTCTACACTGTTAGGTTTCTACCCTGTTAGGGTTTATTATTCCTCTCTGTTAGGGTTTATTATTCCTCTACACTGTTAGGGTTTACCCTGTTAGGGTTTATTATTCCTCTACACTGTTAGGTTTATTATTCCTCTACCCTGGGTTTATTATTCCTCTACCCTGTTAGGGTTTATTATTCCTCTATTCCTCTACCCTGTTAGGGTTTATTATTCTGTTAGGGTTTATTACTCTGTTAGGTTTATTATTCCTCTACCTGTTAGGGTTTATTATTCCTCTACCCTGTTAGGGTTTATTATTCCTCTACCCTGTTAGGTTTATTATTCCTCTACACTGTTAGGGTTTACCCTGTTAGGGTTTATTATTCCTCTACACTGTTAGGTTTATTATTCCTCTACACTGTTAGGGTTTATTATTCCTCTACCCTGTTAGGGTTTATTATTCCTCTACACTGTTAGGGTTTATTATTCCTGTTAGGGTTTATTCTACACTGTTAGGTTTATTATTCCTCTACACTGTTAGGGTTTATTATTCCTCTACCCTGTTAGGGTTTATTATTCCTCTACCCTGTTACTGTTAGGGTTTATTATTCCTCTACACTGTTAGGTTTAGGGGTTTATTTCCTCTCTGTTAGGGTTTATTATTCCCCTGTTAGGGTTTATTATTCCTCTACCCTGTTAGGGTTTATTATTCCTCTACACTGTTAGGGTTTCATTATTCCTCTACCACTGTTAGGGTTTATTATTCCTCTACACTGTTAGGGTTTATTATTCCTCTACACTGTTAGGGTTTATTATTCCTCTACACTGTTACTGTTAGGTTTATTATTCCTCTACCCTGTTTATTATTCCTTACTGGGTTTATTATTCCTCTACTACTGTTAGGGTTTATTATTCCCTCTACACTGTTAGGGTTTATTATTCCTCTACCTGTTAGGGTTTATTATTCCTCTACACTGTTAGGGTTTATTATTCCTCTACACTGTTAGGGTTTATTATTCCTCTACCCTGTTAGGGTTTATTATTCCTCTACCCTGTTAGGGTTTATTATTCCTCTACACTGTTAGGGTTTATTATTCATTATTCCTCTACACTGTTAGGGTTTATTATTCCTCTACACTGTTAGGGTTTATTATTCCTCTACACTGTTAGGGTTTATTATTCCTCTACCCTGTTGTTACACTGGGTTTATTATTCCTCTACTGTTAGGGTTTATTATTCCTCTACCCTGTTAGGGTTTATTATTCCTCTACCCTGTTAGGTTTATTATTCCTCTCTGTTAGGGTTTATTATTCCTCTACCCTGTTAGGGTTTATTATTCCTCTACACTGTTAGGTTACCCTGGGTTTATTATTCCTCTACCCTGTTAGGGTTTATTATTCCTCTACCTGTTAGGTTTATTATTCCTCTACACTGTTAGGGTTTATTATTCCTCTACACTGTTAGGGTTTATTATTCCTCTACACTGTTAGGGGTTTATTATTCCTCTACCCTGTTACTGGGTTTATTATTCCTCTATTCCTCCCTGTTAGGGTTTATTATTCCTCTCTATTCCTCTACACTGTTAGGGTTTATTATTCTCTACACTGTTAGGGTTTATTATTCCTCTACACTGTTAGGTTTATTATTCCTCTACACTGTTAGGGTTTATTATTCCTCTACACTGTTAGGGTTTATTATTCCTTACACTGTTAGGTTACTGGGTTTATTATTCCTCTACCCTGTTAGGGTTTATTATTCCTCTACACTGTTAGGGTTTATTATTCCTCTACCCTGTTAGGGTTTATTATTCCTCTACCCTGTTAGGGTTTATTATTCCTCTACACTGTTAGGGTTTATTATTCCTCTACCCTGTTAGGGTTTATTATTCCTCTACCCTGTTAGGGTTTATTATTCATTATTCCTCTACCCTGTTAGGGTTTATTATTCCTCTACACTGTTAGGGTTTATTATTCCTCTACACTAGGGTTTATTATTCCTTACACTGGGTTTATTATTCCTCTACACTGTTAGGTTTATTATTCCTTACACTGTTAGGTTTATTATTCCTCTACCCTGTTAGGGTTTATTATTCCTCTACACTGTTAGGGTTTATTATTCATTATTCCTCTACCCTGTTAGGGTTTATTATTCCTCTACACTGTTAGGGTTTATTATTCCTCTACCCTGTTAGGGTTTATTATTCCTCTACACTGTTAGGGTTTATTATTCCTCTACCCTGTTAGGGTTTATTATTCCTCTACACTGTTAGGGTTTATTATTCCTCTACACTGTTAGGGTTTATTATTCCTCTACACTGTTAGGGTTTATTATTCCTCTACCCTGTTAGGGTTTATTATTCCTCTACCCTGTTAGGGTTTATTATTCCTCTACCCTGTTAGGGTTTATTATTCCTCTACACTGTTAGGGTTTATTATTCCTCTACACTGTTAGGGTTTATTATTCCTCTACACTGTTAGGGTTTATTATTCCTCTACACTGTTAGGGTTTATTATTCATTATTCCTCTACACTGTTAGGGTTTATTATTCCTCTACACTGTTAGGGTTTATTATTCCTCTACCCTGTTAGGGTTTATTATTCCTCTACCCTGTTAGGGTTTATTATTCCTCTACCCTGTTAGGGTTTATTATTCATTATTCCTCTACCCTGTTAGGGTTTATTATTCCTCTACACTGTTAGGGTTTATTATTCCTCTACACTGTTAGGGTTTATTATTCCTCTACCCTGTTAGGGTTTATTATTCCTCTACCCTGTTAGGGTTTATTATTCTTCTTCTCCCTCTTCTCCCTCTTCCTCCTTCTCCCCCCCCCCCCTTCTCTCCCCCCTCCTCCCCCGCTCCCCCTTCTCTCCCCCTTCTCTCCTCTCCCCGCTCCCTTCTCCCCCGCTCCCCCTTTCTTCTTCTCCTCCCCCTCCCTCCCTCCCCCTTCTCCCCCTTCTTCCTCTACCCCTCCCCCTTCTCCCCGCTCCCCCTTCTCCATCCGCTCTCCCCTTCTCCCCCCGCTCCCCTTCTCCCCCACTCCCCCTTCTTCTCTTCCCCCCTCTCCCCTCCTCCTCCCCCTTCTCCCCCACTCCCCCTTCTCCCTCTCCCCCTCTCCCTCCCCCCGCCCCTCCCCTTCTCCCCCGCTCCCCCTTCTTCTCCCTCTCCCCCGCTCCCCCTTCTCCCCCGCTCCCCTTCTCCCTCCCCTTCCCCCTGCCCCTCCTTCTTCTCCTCTCTCCCGCCCCCCTTTCCCCCACTCCCCCTTCTTCTCCTCTCCCCTCTCTCCCCCTTCTCCCGCTCCCCTTCTTCTCCTCTCCCCTCCCCCTTCTCCCCCTCTGCTCCCCTTCCCTCTCCCCTTCTCCTCCCGCTCCCCCTCCCCATCCGC
Source organism: Oncorhynchus nerka (assembly GCF_034236695.1). NCBI lineage: Eukaryota > Metazoa > Chordata > Actinopteri > Salmoniformes > Salmonidae > Oncorhynchus > Oncorhynchus nerka. The sequence continues at coordinate 50,800,267 of NC_088412.1, read as the reverse complement.
TCCCCTTCTTCTCCCTCTCCACCCCTCCCCTTGGCCCCCCTTCTTCTCCCTCTCCCCCTTCTCCCCCGCTCCCCCTTCTCTACCCGCCCCCTTCTTCTCCCTCTCCCCCTCTCCCCTTGGCCCCCGCTCCCCTTCTCCCCCGCTCCCCCTTCTCCCCGGTCCCCCATTCTCCCCTTCCCCCGCTCCCCCTTCTCCGCTCCCCCTTCTCCACCCGCTCCCCCTTCTCCCCCTGCTCCCCCTTCTCCTCCCACTCCCCCTACCCCCTCCATAGTGTGGAGATGTGTAGGGACCAGTTGACGGGAGTCCACATGGCCATAAACGGAACCATGCAGAGGCGGAGCCGGGGGAGCAGAGGGAGTGGCGCTTGGGAGGAAGCTGGGTGGAGCTTCAATGAGGCCATGGCCTGGATTGGACACCAGAAGGTAAGGAGAACCACACCCTACAGGACACATGTGTGTAGGAAGGCATATGCTACAGGATTGCATAATATTATTGATACCACCTGTTCCCCTTCAGATGAACTGCCTGCAGTCATATGTGTAATGCCAGGGCAGGAAAGCGTATGACACATATGAGTTACATATGATTTGCACAGCGTCAATGTTGTGTATTTGCAACCTGCCAGGAAGATGTCATATATATATATATATATATTTGTTTTTAGTATTTTTCAATACTCTATATGGACATTAACATATTACTTGTTGCATTTACTGGTAGATATATTTTTTTAGTGTGAGACACAAATGGTTCTGACAATGTGTTGCAAAACACCCCCAGTTCATATAGTATTAAAGTCATCATTTTGAAACACTTGAACCTTTGACACTTTTGGGAATCTTCTCCATTCCCCCACACTTACAGTGGCAAGAAAAAGTACGTGAACCCTTTGGAATTACCTGGACTTCTGCATAAATTGGTCATAAAATTTGTTCTGATCGTCATTTAAGTCACAACAATAGACAAACACAGTCTGCTTAAACTAATAACACACAAACAATTATACGTTTCCATGTCTTTATTGAACACACCGTGCAAACATTCACAGTGCAGGGTGGGAAAAGTATGTGAACCCTTGGATTTAATAACAGGTTGACCCTCCTTTGGCAGCAATAACCTCAAACAAATGTTTTCTTTTGTTGCGGATCAGACCTGCACAACGGTCATGAGGAATTTTGGACCATTCCTCTTTACAAAACTCTTTCAGTTCAGCAAGATTCTTGGGATGTCTGGTGTGAACCGCTCTCTTGAGGTCACAGCATCTCAATTGGGTTGAGGTCAGGACTCTGACTGGGTCTCTCCAGAAGGCGTATTTTCTTCTGTTGAAGCCATTCTGTTGTTGATTTACTTCTTTGTTTTAGGTCGTTGTCCTGTTGCATCACCCAACTTCTGTTGCGCTTCAATTGGCAGACAGATAACATTATTGTACTAAATGTCTTGATAAACTTGGAAATTCATTTTTCCATTGATCATTTATGTGTTATTGTCACACACAGTATTGTCTTAAAGTAACCCTTAACCCTCCCACTGCAATGTACAGTGCTCACAACCACCGGTGATGAAAGTCATCCTTGCCATTGAACACCTTCCACTGCCTGCTTTTTGCAAACTGGAGAACGAACAGAAAGGATAGAGCAGGCTGTGTTGGCGGTTATGCCTGCTTTGACACTTGTACACACATGCAGAAGTCACGCTGGAGGCTAGACGTAGTGTAACTGAATGTTAAGCATTGTACCAAGTAGAATACTTTGTACACACACACACTCATACTATGCACCCCCCCTTTGCACAAACCTAGGTGAAAGTTCTGGTGTTAGTGGCCCAGACTCCCTGTCTATTGGTGAATTCCTGACATACCACATTTTCTTCTTGGTTGGTTTTTAGTGTTAGGCTTAGAGGGTAAGGATACTCTATCACCACCTAGTGGCAGTGTTCTAGCATGGGAGCCTACTCCCTATGGTTGAGCTGTGTGTGAGTGTGTGTTGTGGTTGAGGGTGTATTTGTGTTATGGTTAAGGTGTGTGTTGTGGTTGAGCTGTGTGTGTGTGTGTGTGTGTGTGTGTGTGTGTTGTGGTTAAGATGTGTATTTGTGTTAAGGTTAAGGTGTGTGTTGTGGTTGTGAGGCTCCACAGGTAGTATCACATTTTCATTTCATTTCATTACAGTCCCAACGGTGTGATTTGTTTGATCGTAGCTAGCTACATAGCTAGCTACATAGCCGTCTTTGTTTCAAAGATAATTGTGTAGTCTAGAGCGATTTTCTAGGTTAGCTAGCCAGCTATTGTCGTTCTTTTAACGCAACGTAACGTAATCAACACTGCTAGCTAGCCAGCTAGCCCCCGAATAGCAGCATTGTAGAAACTTTACACTCAACGGAACGACTTGATTAGTGTAGTGTCAACAACGCAGCCACTGCCAGCTAGCCTACAAAGTCAACAACGCAGCCACTGCCAGCTAGCCTACCTCAGCAGTACTGTATCATTTTAATCATTTTAGTCAATTAGATTCTTGCTACGTAAGCTTAACTTTCTGAACATTCGAGACGTGTAGTCCACTTGTCATTCCAATCTCCTTTGCATTAGCGTAGCCTCTTCTCTAGCCTGTCAACTATGTGTCTGTCTATCCATGTTCTCTCCTCTCTGCACAGACCATACAAACGCTCCACACCGCGTGGCCGCGGCCACCCTAATCTGGTGGTCCCAGCGCGCACGACCCACTTGGAGTTCCAGGTCTCCGGTAGCCTCTGGAACTGCCGATCTGCGGCCAACAAGGCAGAGTTCATCTCAGCCTATGCCTCCCTCCAGTCCCTCGACTTCTTTGCACTGACGGAAACATGGATCACCACAGACAACACCGCTACTCCTACTGCTCTCTCTTCGTCCGCCCACGTGTTCTCGCACACCCCGAGAGCTTCTGGTCAGCGGGGTGGTGGCACCGGGATCCTCATCTCTCCCAAGTGGTCATTCTCTCTTTCTCCCCTTACCCATCTGTCTATCGCCTCCTTTGAATTCCATGCTGTCACAGTTACCAGCCCTTTCAAGCTTAACATCCTTATCATTTATCGCCCTCCAGGTTCCCTCGGAGAGTTCATCAATGAGCTTGATGCCTTGATAAGCTCCTTTCCTGAGGACGGCTCACCTCTCACAGTTCTGGGCGACTTTAACCTCCCCACGTCTACCTTTGACTCATTCCTCTCTGCCTCCTTCTTTCCACTCCTCTCCTCTTTTGACCTCACCCTCTCACCTTCCCCCCTACTCACAAGGCAGGCAATACGCTCGACCTCATCTTTACTAGATGCTGTTCTTCCACTAACCTCATTGCAACTCCCTCCAAGTCTCCGACCACTACCTTGTATCCTTTTCCCTCTCGCTCTCATCCAACACTTCCCACACTGCCCCTACTCGGATGGTATCGCGCCGTCCCAACCTTCGCTCTCTCTCCCCGCTACTCTCTCCTCTTCCATCCTATCATCTCTTCCCTCTGCTCAAACCTTCTCCAACCTATCTCCTGATTCTGCCTCCTCAACCCTCCTCTCCTCCCTTTCTGCATCCTTTGACTCTCTATGTCCCCTATCCTCCAGGCCGGCTCGGTCCTCCCCTCCCGCTCCGTGGCTCGACGACTCATTGCGAGCTCACAGAACAGGGCTCCGGGCAGCCGAGCGGAAATGGAGGAAAACTCGCCTCCCGGCGGACCTGGCATCCTTTCACTCCCTCCTCTCTACATTTTCCTCCTCTGTCTCTGCTGCTAAAGCCACTTTCTACCACTCTAAATTCCAAGCATCTGCCTCTAACCCTAGGAAGCTCTTTGCCACCTTCTCCTCCCTCCTGAATCCTCCTCCCCCTCCCCCTCCTCCCTCTCTGCCGATGACTTCGTCAACCATTTTGAAAAGAAGGTCGACGACATCCGATCCTCGTTTGCTAAGTCAAACGACACCGCTGGTTCTGCTCACACTGCCCTACCCTGTGCTCTGACCTCTTTCTCCCCTCTCTCCAGATGACATCTCGCGTCTTGTGACGGCCGGCCGCCCAACAACCTGCCCGCTTGACCCTATCCCTCCTCTCTTCTCCAGACCATTTCCGGTGACCTTCTCCCTTACCTCACCTCGCTCATCAACTCATCCCTGACCGCTGGCTACGTCCCTCCCGTCTTCAAGAGAGCGAGAGTTGCACCCCTTCTGAAAAAACCTACACTCGATCCCTCCGATGTCAACAACTACAGACCAGTATCCCTTCTTTCTTTTCTCTCCAAAACTCTTGAACGTGCCGTCCTTGGCCAGCTCTCCCGCTATCTCTCTCAGAATGACCTTCTTGATCCAAATCAGTCAGGTTTCAAGACTAGTCATTCAACTGAGACTGCTCTTCTCTGTATCACGGAGGCACTCCGCACTGCTAAAGCTAACTCTCTCTCCTCTGCTCTCATCCTTCTAGACCTATCGGCTGCCTTCGATACTGTGAACCATCAGATCCTCCTCTCCACCCTCTCCGAGTTGGGCATCTCCGGCGCGGCCCATGCTTGGATTGCGTCCTACCTGACAGGTCGCTCCTACCAGGTGGCGTGGCGAGAATTTGTCTCCTCACCACGCGCTCTCACCACTGGTGTCCCCCAGGGCTCTGTTCTAGGCCCTCTCCTATTCTCGCTATACACCAAGTCACTTGGCTCTGTCATAACCTCACATGGTCTCTCCTATCATTGCTATGCAGACGACACACAATTAATCTTCTCCTTTCCCCCCTCTGATGACCAGGTGGCGAATCGCATCTCTGCATGTCTGGCAGACATATCAGTGTGGATGACGGATCACCACCTCAAGCTGAACCTCGGCAAGACGGAGCTGCTCTTCCTCCCGGGAAGGACTGCCCGTTCCATGATCTCGCCATCACGGTTGACAACTCCATCGTGTCCTCCTCCCAGAGCGCTAAGAACCTTGGCGTGATCCTGGACAACACCCTGTCGTTCTCAACTAACATCAAGGTGGTGGCCCGTTCCTGTAGGTTCATGCTCTACAACATCCGCAGAGTACGACCCTGCCTCACACAGGAAGCGGCGCAGGTCCTAATCCAGGCACTTGTCATCTCCCGTCTGGATTACTGCAACTCGCTGTTGGCTGGGCTCCCTGCCTGTGCCATTAAACCCCTACAACTCATCCAGAACGCCGCAGCCCGTCTGGTGTTCAACCTTCCCAAGTTCTCTCACGTCACCCCGCTCCTCCGCTCTCTCCACTGGCTTCCAGTTGAAGCTCGCATCCGCTACAAGACCATGGTGCTTGCCTACGGAGCTGTGAGGGGAACGGCACCTCAGTACCTCCAGGCTCTGATCAGGCCCTACACCCAAACAAGGGCACTGTGTTCATCCACCTCTGGCCTGCTCGCCTCCCTACCACTGAGGAAGTACAGTTCCCGCTCAGCCCAGTCAAAACTGTTCGCTGCTCTGGCCCCCCAATGGTGGAACAAACTCCCTCACGACGCCAGGACAGCGGAGTCAATCACCACCTTCCGGAGACACCTGAAACCCCACCTCTTTAAGGAATACCTAGGATAGGATAAAGTAATCCTTCTCACCCCCTTAAAAGACTTAGATGCACTATTGTAAAGTGGCTGTTCCACTGGATGTCATAAGGTGAAAGCACCAATTTGTAAGTCGCTCTGGATAAGAGCGTCTGCTAAATGACTTAAATGTAAATGTAATGTAATGTATTTGAGATGCAGTTATAATGTATTTTAGATGTAGTTATAATGTATTTTAGATGCAGTTATAATGTGATCGTAATGTGTTTGTATTCCAGCATCTGATAGAGACCGCTCAGTGGGGAGATAACTCGGCAGACGTTGAACACCAGCTGATCAGCCACAGCAAGTTCCACAGCTCGATACAGAGAAGCCCCGAGGTGGACAAGGCCAAGGTTGAACTGGTGGGTACGCACATACACACACTCACACACACACACACATACACCTGTCACAAACACAGACACATACACACACTCACACACACACACATACACCTGTCACAAACACACACATACACACACACTCACACACACACACACATACACCTGTCACAAACACAGACACATACACACACACACACATACACCTGTCACAAACACACACATACACACACTCAAACACACACACATACACACACTCAGACACACACACATACACCTGTCACAAACACAGACACAGTTACTTTCACACTGTCTCTCATACAGATTCTATTTCTGGGAGTGTGTTTGTGTGTGATTCTCTCTCAGTGTTTGTGTGTTCCTCCCTACAGATTAAGAAAGGAGACAAGGCCAACCAGTATGCTCTGGATCAGGAATGGGACACGCTGCAGGTGACAGAGGCTCTGGGGAAAACACACACACACACCCCCCCTGCATTACTGTATAATACGGTTGTTGTACCATTATATCATCTTTCTTTCGGTTTGTGTTGTACTGAACATCTTTGTTTTCATTCGTCTGTCTATGTTAGTCGTGCCACAATGGATGTGTGACTTTATTGATTGTACCTAACTACTGATGAGTCTCACCACGTTTATCGCTCTGTCAGAGAATGTCTCATGGTCGTAGCGACCAGCTGAGGGAGATGCAGCAGATCATTGAGGCGATCAGTAGACAGATCATGTGGGTGAACGTGAGAGAGGAGGAGGAGCTGGTGTTCGACTGGGGGGACAAGAACATCGACCTCTACATCCCCAAGAAGCAGGAGAGCTACTCGGTAAGGACTGGGCCAACGGTTAAAGATCAAGCGTCAGAGGGGGAAGTGTCACAGTGGGAGGGTGGAGAGGCTAATCGATGATTCCCATAGAGGCAATACAGGCTGCCTGTATACATACATACAGGCATCCCACATGGAACCCTATTCCCTATATTTAGTGCACTACTTTTAACCAGGGCTCTGCACTAATGTAGGGAATAGGGTGACATTTGACATATTTAGTGCACTACTTTTAACCAGGGCTCTGCACTAATGTAGGGAATAGGGTGACATTTGACATATTTAGTGCACTACTTTTAACCAGGGCTCTGCACTAATGTAGGGAATAGGGTGACATTTGACATATTTAGTGCACTACTTTTAACCAGGGCTCTGCACTAATGTAGGGAATAGGGTGACATTTGACATATTTAGTGCACTACTTTTAACCAGGGCTCTGCACTAATGTAGGGAATAGGGTGCCATTTGGGACGCAGGCCAGCTGTAATTGTTCCTGTTCATTGGTGATGTTTGGCAGTCTCTAGTCCCGTGACGTCTAGTGTATTGTGTGTCTGTATATCATTATGTGTTGTTAATCTGTTTTGCATTATGTACCCTGGGGAAGTATAATGCCAATTGCCAAACCTCTGAGACTTGTGCAATGAAACCACATATCATTTTTTCAGTCCCAATGGGTCCCCAGGGCCAAACAGTCATTCTATCTCTCCAGTTTTTCCCTAACTGTGTTGTCTGTAAAACAGTGTTGTTTTTCTCTGTCAGAAACTGATGAGTGCCCTGGAGGAGAAGGATAAGGACCTGAATAAACTGAAGCTGAAAGTGGACAGCCTTCTGAAGAACCCCCACCCTGCCTCTGACAAGATCGAGGTTAGGAGATGTCTGTCTAGGAGAATATCTACTTGATTATTTGGATCACCATTAGCTGTTACAGTCGCAAAAGCTACTCTTCCTGGGGCCCATGATATCTAGCAATGTCTAGCAATGTCTAATTTGCTGGGATGGTTATTTTGAGATGAGTTCTCATCTTCCTTTCCTTTTATTCGTTCTTTAATCCCTCTATCCTTCTTTTTAAATTTCTTCCAGGCCTACATGGACACTCTGCAGACCCAGTGGAGCTGGCTCCTCCAGATCACCAAGTGTATCCATGTCCACCTGAAGGAGAATGCTGACTACAGCGAGTTCTTCAAGGAGGCCAATGAGATGTACAATAAGCTGCAGAAGGCGCATGAGAACATCCGTAAGAAGTTCACCAGCGACAGAAACACGCCCCTTGAAAACTTGCTGGAACTACTCAAAGGCCTGGAGGTAAGACCTGTACATCTTTGAAGGTACCACAGATATACTGTACAATGTTATATCTCAAACACCCAATTCTGCATATAGAGCACTACTTACAGACTGTACTATACACTCTTGGAAAAAAGGGTTCTTTGGCTGTCCCGATAAGATAACCATTTTTGATTCCAGGTAGAACCATTTTTGGGTTCCCTCTGTAGAAAGGGTTCTACATGGAACCCAAAGGGGTTCTTCCTGGAACAAAAGGTTCTACCTGCAACCAAAAAGGGTTCTTCAAAGAGTTCTCCAATGGGAGAAGGGACATATTTCTTCTAAGAGTGTAGTCACTCTGGTGAAGGACTAGTTCACTACGTGTGGAATAGGAAGTAATTTGTGAAGATAGAATAGAATTGCTCCCCCTTTCCTCTGGTAGGGATATTGACCTCTGACCCTTAACCTCCAACAGAAAGAGAAGGAGCGAATCATGGAGAATAAGAGGCAGGTGCAGCACCTGGTCAACAAGTCCAAGAGCATCGTGAGGCTCAGACCACGTAACCCTGAAGAGGAGAAGAGCTGTAGTCCTGTTATGGTACAGGCCCTGTGTGACTTCAAACAAGACCAGGTCCGAGACATGAACACACACACACACAAGCTCTCTCTCTTACATGCATCTAACATTGTGCATGTCCCTCTATAGAAGGTGATTCTGAAGGGCAACGAGGGCATACTGAAAGATAACTCCCAGCGCAGTAAGTGGCAGGTAACAGGACCAGGAGGACTGGACATGCTGGTGCCCTCTGTCTGTCTGCTGGTGCCACCACCCAACTCCCTTGGCATCAACCTGGCCAACAAGTAAGAACACACACATGAAGACACGCATTACGCACACACACACACACACACGCACACGCACACACACACACACACAATGTGAAAATTAAATCACCATCTGTGTTGTGTGGTCCATCAGGAATGAGCAGTACTATGAGGCCATCCTGTCTGTGTGGAATCAGCTCTACATCAACATCAAGAGTCTCATCTCCTGGCAGTACTATGTCCAGGCCCTCACACGTATCAACTCACTCACCGTCACCATGGTAAGTCTATAAGTCACTGCGGTAACCACCATCATTGTCACCACCATCATCTCCGTAAACACATCCTTGTAACTACTTAGATGACCACTAGCTCAAGTGTCAGGGTTGCGCTTTGCTTCACAGCCCACTGTTTACTTATACTAAGATTACAAAAAAAATACCTAAAAATGGTAATAACAATATATAACCTAAATAAGTATGCCCTTTGAAAAAAAATTGAACGATAACTGCATTATTGTGTCCTTTCAGCTGTCCCGTATGCGTCCTGAGGAGTACCGCAGCATCCTGAAGAGTCTGGAGGCACACTACTCCGAGTTCACCCACTGTTGCCATGGCTCCGAGATGTTCAAGGACGAGGACAAGCAGAGCATCGAGAGCCAGTACACTGGAGCCCATGCTCACTACGACCGCCTGCTGGTCCAGCTACCTGTTTACAGTGAGAAGATATACACCTGACTACTCTTGAGTGCATGTCAATAACCTAAATTGGATCTGTACCTCACAGTAAATGACACCAGCATTTCATCTCTCTGTCCCTAGCTGCACAACAGACCGGCAACGAGGAGAAGATCAAAGCAGAGGAGGAAGCCAGGATACTGGCGGCCGAGAAAGAGGAAGACAAGGTAGTGGGGACTAAGCAAGATCATGTGAAGAAGGTAGTGGTGAAGAAGAAGGTGGCGTCGGTGACATCACAGAGCCTGACGGAGCTGCACGAGCTCAGACTGAGACTGGAGGGGGCAGAGGCGGGGCTTACTCAGCACATCCACATCTGTCTGGCAGAGGATGGAGCACACGGCCTGAGGATCACACAGCTAGAGGTACTCACACACACACACACACACACACACACACACACACACACACACACACACACACACACACACACACAGATAGAATATACCTAGGAGTGTACTTTACTAGGACTACTACTGCGTATGTAGGTTTGGGTTTGTGCATGTGACTAAGTGTGTGTGTTTTCCCCAGTCTGTACAGCGAGACGTGGACTCTATCCGTGAGGAGTACCTGCGTCTAAATGAGCGTGTTCTGAAGGAACTGGAGAACATGACTGACTCTGACAAAGCCACGTTCCTACACAGCCAACTCGGCCTCATCAACGAGAGACTGGGCAGTCTGGACGAGTGCTTCGCAGCATACCTACAGAGGTAAACATTATACTGTAGTGTATGAGCATACACCCACAGCCAAGTTACCTTGCCAGTATACCCATAGTGGTGCTCTAATAACAGACAAACTCATCCATACACACTCACCACTCATTGCTCAAGTGTAACTAATTTATTTTGACAAATTCTCTCTCTCCATCTCTCTCTCATTCTTTGCATTTCTCCCCCTTCTTCTCTCTCTCTCTCTCCTCTGTCCTCCGCCCCTCTCTCCCTCCCAGGCTGCGGGCTCTAAGGGTCCTCCTGCAAAGTGTGTCCAGGGCTGAGGACATCATTAAGGTCCATGAGGCCAGACTGACAGAGAAGGAGACCACATCCTTGAATCCTGCAGAGGTGGGGGACTACAGGTCCACTCTGAAGGTAACAGTTACTGTATGACACACAAGCACAAAGAATGTGGGAATTGCGGTGCTGTCACATCAATTATTCAGCCTGTCAGTTAGCTGTATGTGGTACTTCTATGATACAACGGTCCGTTTTGTAAATTAGGGCCCAATGAAATCCGTGATGTGGAAAACGAGTACGGAATCCAGACATTAAAACGGAATTGAACAATTTATTTTTTATTTTATTGATGTAGCCCTAAGCGATGAAGCTAATGACACCCGTCTTCTGGCTTTCCAAAAAATGATCTCAATTAAATGTAAATGACAAAGTAGTCTCTGCCTGTCTGGCAGAATGATATAATGATTATTTGTATCAATCCAGTGGTGATTTGTTTAGCAAACTCTGTACTCACATGTGTGCTACAGAAACACTGCTCACCAAGCAAGTCTCTTGCTGGTGTGCACTTGAATTAAAGGGAATAATTTCTTAGATCTTTCCCACACCTCAAAAGTGCTCTCCTGATGTGGTTTAAGCACTGTTGTGAACTTAGAACATCCAATTTGATTGTTTTCCGTAAAACAAAAAAGAAGTGATTATTTGTTGTATTTTTTTTAATTAGGTGAGTTTATTAGTCACATGCACAGGGTCACTGATGTCATCTCAGGCTTAAGTGAAATGTTTATGCTCTGAGCTCCTACAGTGCAGGACAAGAAAAAGATGTGATGAGTCAAAAATAATAATAATATACTGTTTACACGTTTACAACTGTAGCAATGATAAATGTCCATTGGGGATGGGGGAGGGTAAGTGTCCATTTTGAGAAAACCTGAAAAGGGGAAAAATCTGAAACTTGGAAAAATAAAACTGAGAAAACGGAATTTGGGAAAAAACTAAACGGAATTTGCCAAAAAATAAAATAGATTTTATAGGGCTCTAGTAAATGTTTTGAAGTCTGTGAGTTTTGTGGTTATTTGGGTTCTCGGTATGTACTCTAAAAGGGACAGTTAACTTTCTGATTAAAATCTAGGTTGTTCTGTTGTGTGTGTGTGTGTGTGTAGAGTATGAGGGCGGAGCTGGAGGGGAAGAGGGCCGTCCTGGTCTCCATGGAGACGGAGCTGGGGAAGGCGGTCCACTGGAATGGCCAGGTGGGCAGAGCCTTCCACAGGTGTGACGTGGACCTGTCCATATACAGCGAACAGGTCAACCAGCTGTCTGACCGCTGGAGACGCCTCCAGAGCCAGCTAGACTCTAGGTATGGACCTGTCTTTACCTTATCTATCTACACCTTTTCGGTTCCTTAGCTGTTCCTTATCTCATTCTCACTACAGTAGACATACAATAGACATATCCCGAACCATGAAAAACAGCCCCAGACCATTATTCCTCCTCCACCAAGCTTTACAGTTGGCACAATGCATTGTGTAAGGTAGCGTTCTCCTGGCATCCACCAAACCCAGATTCATCCGTCGGACTGCCAGATGGTGAAGCGTGATTCATCACTCCAGAGAACACGTTTCCACTGCTCCAGAGTCCAATGGGGGCGAGCTTTACACACCTCCAGCCAACACTTAGCATTGCGCATTGTGACATTAGGATTGTGTGCGGCTGCTCGGCCATGGACACCCATTTCATGAAGCTCTTGATGAGTTTTTTTGTGCTAACGTTGCTTCCAGGGGCAGTTTGGAACTCGGTAGTGAGTGCTGCAACCGAGGACAAGCGATTTTTACACACTTTAGCACTTGAAGGTCCCGTTCTGTGATCTTATGTGGCCTACCACTTCGCGGCTGAGCCGTTGTTGCTCCAAGACGTTTCCACTTCACAAAAACAGCACTTGACCGGGGCAGCTCTAGCAGGGCAGAAATGTTACGAACTGACTTGTTGGAAAGGTGCCATCCTATGACGGTGCCACTTTGAAAGTCACTGAGCTCTTCAGTAAGGCCATTCTACTGCTAATGTTTGTCTATGTAGATTGCATGGCTGTGTGCTAGATTGTGTACACCTGTCAGCAACGGGTGTGGCTGAAGTAGCCGAATCCACTAATTTGAAGGGGTGTCCACATACTTTTGTAAATATAGTGTATATCTCACTCCGTAGTTTGATCTGTTTTGTTGTGTGTCGTCCCTCTGATTCTTGTTTACAGACTTCCTGTTTCTATTTACAAAAAACTGTATCTCGCTTCTCTCAGACTGCGGGACCTGGAGGGGTACCTCCATCTGCTCCAGCAGTACACAACCACGAGCTCAGTCCTCAGTGAGTGGATTTGTGCTACTCGTCAGAAACATGACGCGCTGCAGGCCACCAAGATAGATAGCATCACAGCCCTGGACGAACACCTCAACCAGCAGAAGGTTAATCAATTTTTTAAAACAGTCCAGTTGTTCAGTGTCTATTGGAGTCAATTTAACCCAACATCTGAATGTATGTGTCTGTCTAGGTGCTGAACTCTGAGATCAAGGGGAAGAGGGAGAGTGTGGTGAGTGTTCTTGGAGACACTGACGCCTGCGTCAACTCCATCAAGGTACAGACCATTTCTGACACATTATATCTAACAGTACCTGTCTGTTTTAACATTTCTGGGATGTAATAAAATATGTTTGTATTGTACATTTGTTTTAATGTGACTTTATGTTTTTAGGACTATGAGCTGGAGTTGGCCTCATACAGTGCTGGTCTGGAGACTCTACTAAACATCCCTATGAAGAGGACCATGCTACAATCTCCTTCTACTAAACTCACTGAGGAGGTAAACAGTAATCACAACATCCAGTCAACAAAGATACTTTTAAAATGTGTGTCTAAACTCAGCAAAAAAATAAACGTCCTCTCACTGTCAACTGCGTCTATTTTCAGCAAACTTAACATGTGTAAATATTTGTATTTACACAACAAGATTCAACAACTGAGACATGAACTGAACAATTTCCACAGACATGTGACTATCAGAAGTAGAATAATGTGTCCCTGAACAAAGGGGTGGTTCAAAATCAAAAGTAACAGTCAGTATCTGGTGTGGCCACCAGCTGCATTAAATACTGCAGTGCATCTCCTCCTCATGGACTGCACCAGATTTGCCAGTTCTTGCTCTGAGATGTTACCCCACTCTTCCACCAAGGCATCTGCAAGTTCCCGGACATTTCTGGGGGGAATGGCCCTAGCCCTCACGCTCCAATCCAAAAGGGCCCAGACTCTTCGCTGGCCATGGCAGAACACTGACATTCCTGTCTTGCAGGAAATCATGCACAGAACGAGCAGTATGGCTGGTGGCATTGTCATGCTGGAGGGTCATGTAAGGATGAGCCTGCAGGAAGGGTACCACATGAGGGAGGAGGATGTCTTCCCTGTAATGCACAGCTTTGAGATTGCCTGCAATGACAACAAACTCAGTCCGATGATGCTGTGACACACCGCCCCAGACCATGATGGACCCTCCACCTCCAAATTGATCCCGTTCCAGAGTACAGGCCTCGGTGTAACACTCATTCCTTCGAAGATAAACACAAATCCGACCATCACGCCTGGTGAGACAAAACCACGACTCGTCAGATAAGAGCACTTTTTGCTATTACTGTCTGATCCAGCGACGGTGGGTTTGTGCCCATAGGTGACGTTGTGCCGGTGATGTCTGGTGAGGACCTACCTTACAACAGGCCTACAAGCCCTCAATCCAGCCTCTCTCAGCCTATTGCGGACAGTCTGAGCACTGCTGGAGTGATTGTGCTTTCCTGGTGTAACTAGGACAATTGTTTCCGTTGTTTCTGCCATCCCTTACCTGTCCCGCAGGTGTGATGTTCGGATGTACCAATCCTGTGCAGGTGTTGTTACACGTGGTCTGCCACTGCGAGGACGATCAACTGTCCATCCTGTCTCCCTGTAGCTCTGTCTTAGGCGTCTCACAGTACGGACATTGCAATTTATTGCCCTGGCCACATCTGCAGTTCTCATGCCTCGTTGCAGCATGCCTAAGGCACGTTCACACAGATGAGCAGGGACCCTGGGCATCTTTCTTTTGGTGTTTTTCAGAGTCCGTAGAAAGGCCTCTTTAGTGTCCTAAGTTTTCAGAACTGTGACCTTAATTGCCTACCATCTGTAAGCTGTTAGTGTCGTAACGACCGTTCCACAGGTGCATGTTCATTAATTGTTTATGGTTCATTGAACAAGCATGGAAACAGTGTTTAATCGCCTTACAATGAAGATCTGTGAAGGAAGTTATTTGGATTTTTATGAATAATCTTAGGGTCCTGAAAAAGGGTCCTGAAAAAGGGACGTTTATTTCTATATCTCTGTTACACACACAGCCCACTCAGTATCTACAGTGACTTCAGAAAGTATTCACACCCCTTGACTTTTTACACATTTTGTTGTGTTACAAGGTGGGATTAAAATGGATTTTATTGTCCTTTTTTGTTAACGATCTAAACAAAATACTCTGTAACGTCAAAGTGGCCGAAAATGTTTAACATTTGTAAAACAAAACAAAATAAAAAAAATAAAACACCAATATATCGTATTGAACCTCCTAAGACAATACATGTTAGAATCACCTTTGGCAGCGATTACAGCTGTGAGCCTTTCTGGGTAAGTGTCTAAAAGCTGTGCTCACCTGTATTGTACAATATTTTCACATTATTCTTAAAACAATTATTTAAGTTCTGTCAAGTTGGTTGTTGATCATTGATCATTGCCATAGATTTTCAAGACAATTTAAGTCCATACTGAAACTAGGCCACTCGGGAACATTCCATGTCAAATCAAATAAAACTTTATTTGTCATATGCGCCGAATACGACATGTGTAGACCTTACCGTGAAATGCTGACTTACAAGCCCTTAACCAACAGTGCAGTTCAAGAAGATTTAAGAAAATAATGACCAAATAAACAAAAATAGTAACACAATAACATAACAATAACGAGGCTATGTACAGGGGGTACCGGTACCGAGTCAGTGTGTGGGGTTACAGGTTAGAGGTCATTTGTACATCTAGGTAGGGTAGTGAAGTGACTATGCATAGATAATAAACAGCGAGTAGCAGCAGTGTACAAAACAAATGGAAGGGGGTCCATGTAATTGTCTAGTGGCCATTTGATTAATTGTTCAGCAGTTTTATGGCTTTGGAGTAGAAGCTGTTAAGGAGCCTTTTGGTCCTAGACTTGGCGCTCCTGTATTGCTTACTTACTTACTGACTTTATTTTCCCCATGGGGAACTTTATTGTCCCCATGGGGAACTTTATTGTCCCCATGGGGAACTTTATTGTCCCCATGGGGAACTTTATTGTCCCCATGGGGAACTTTATTGTCCCCATGGGGAACTTTACTGTCCCCATGCAGTGTTAAATGTACACATTTAAAGTGGCGTTTAAATACAAAACAAAATTGACAATACAACTTTCATAACAGTCACATACCATTTCATTTTTATTTTTAAAGACTAACCTGCTGTTCTTACTGAGTCCTTAGGAAATTTAGCCTGAGCTATTTAGGAGGGATATCACACCTGACACAAATGATTGTCTAGTTGTGTTTTTCCTGCTGAGGGGGGCCTTATACCCAGAGGGGAGTAGTTGTGTTTTTCCTGCTGAGGGGTGCCTTATACCCAGAGGGGAGTAGTTGTGTTTTTCCTGCTGAGGGGTGCCTTATACCCAGAGGGGAGTAGTTGTGTTTTTCCTGCTGAGGGGTGCCTTATACCCAGAGGGGAGTAGTTGTGTTTTTCCTGCTGAGGGGTGCCTTATACCCAGAGGGGAGTAGTTGTGTTTTTCCTGCTGAGGGGTGCCTTTATAGTTGTGTTTTCCTGCTGAGGGGGCCTTATACCCAGAGGGAGTAGTTGTGTTTTTCCTGCTGAGGGGGCCTTATAGTTGTGTTTTTCCCTGAGGGGGCCTTATACCCAGAGGGGAGTAGTTGTGTTTTTCCTGCTGAGGGTTTTCCTGCTGAGGGTGCCTTATACCCAGAGGGGAGTAGTTGTGTTTTTTTTCCTTCCCTGAGGGGTGCCTTATAGTTGTGTTTTTCCCTGAGGGGAGGGAGTAGTTGTGTTTTTCCTGAGGGGTGCCTTTACCCAGCCCAGGGGAGTAGTTGTGTTTTTCCTGCTGAGGGGGCCTTATACCCAGAGGGGAGTAGTTGTGTTTTTCCTGCTGAGGGGTGCCTTATACCCAGAGGGGAGTAGTTGTGTTTTTCCTGCTGAGGGGTGCCTTATACCTGTGCCCAGAGGGGAGTAGTTGTGTTTTTCCTGCTGAGGGGGGCCTTATACCCAGAGGGGAGTAGTTGTGTTTTTCCTGCTGAGGGGTGCCTTATACCCAGAGGGGAGTAGTTGTGTTTTTCCTGCTGAGGGGTGCCTTATACCTGTGCCCAGAGGGGAGTAGTTGTGTTTTTCCTGATGAGGGGGGCCTTATACCCAGAGGGGAGTAGTTGTGTTTTTTCCTGCTGAGGGGGGCCTTATACCCTGCTGAGGGGTGCCTTATACCCAGGGGAGTAGTTGTGTTTTTCCTGCTGAGGGGGCCTTATACCCAGAGGGGAGGAGTTGTGTTTTTCCTGCTGAGGGTGCCTTATACCCAGAGGGAGTAGTTGTGTTTTTCCTGCTGTGGGGGCCTTATACCCAGAGGGGAGTAGTTGTGTTTTTCCTGCTGAGGGGGGCCTTATACCCAGAGGGGAGTAGTTGTGTTTTTCCTGCTGAGGGGGGCCTTATACCCAGAGGGGAGTAGTTGTGTTTTTCCTGCTGAGGGGTACCTTATACCCAGAGGGGAGTATTGTGTTTTTCCTGCTGAGGGGTACCTTATACCCAGAGGGGAGTAGTTGTGTTTTTCCTGCTGAGGGGTACCTTATACCCAGAGGGGAGTAGTTGTGTTTTTCCTGCTGAGGGGGGCCTTATACCCAGAGGGGAGTAGTTGTGTTTTTCCTGCTGAGGGGTGCCTTATACCCAGAGGGGAGTAGTTGTGTTTTTCCTGTTGAGGGGGGCCTTATACCCAGAGGGGGAGTAGTTCTGTCCGTGTACAGGGGGTGGCTTGGGTCTAAAATGATTTTGTGAGCCTTGCGGAGGGTCCTGACCTTAAAGATCTCATCCAGGCCTGTCTGTTTGACTCCAAGTACCTTACTTGCTGTGGTGATAATCCTTCTCTCTCGTACGGTAGCAGAGAAAACAGTCTTTGACTTGGGTGACTGGAGTCTCTGACAATTTTATGGGCTTTCCTCTGACACCACCTATTATATAGGTCCAGTAAGGCAGGAAGCTTGGCCCCAGTGATGTACTGGGCTATACGCACTACCCTCTGATATACAGGTCCAGTAAGGCAGGAAGCTTGGCCCCAGTGATGTACTGGGCTATACGCACTACCCTCTGATATACAGGTCCTGGATGGCAGGAAGCTTGGCCCCAGTGATGTGCTGGGCTATACGCACTACCCTCTGTAGCGCCTTATGGTCAGATGCCGAACAGTTGCCGTACCAGGCGGTGATGCAACCAATGTCATCTTGGTAAGCAACTCCAGTGTATATTTGGCCTTGTGTTTTAGGTAATTTTAGGTAATTGTCCTGCTGACAGGGGAATTTTGTCTCCCAGGGTATATTTGGCCTTGTGTTTTAGGTAATTGTCCTGCTGACAGGGGAATTTGTCTCCCAGGGTATATTTGGCCTTGTGTTTTAGGTAATTGTCCTGCTGACAGGGGAATGTGTCTTCCGGTGTCTGTTTGGCCTTGTGTTTTAGGTAATTGTCCTGCTGACAGGGAAATTTATCTTCTGTTAAAAATCAGATTGAACTGATTTTTGTGTGTTTAGTTCTTTCTATTCAGTTTATTTTTATCCTAAAAAAATCCTTAGTCCTTGCCAATGACAAGCATACCCATGATATGATGTAGCCACTACCATGCTTGAAAATATGAAGAGTGGTACTCGGTGATGTGTTGGGTTGGATCTGCCCTAAACATAACCCTTTGAGAAAAACAAAAGAAAAACAATTCCACTTTGACAGAATGGGGTATTGTGTGTCGGGTGTCAAGTAAAAATCTTCCCAGAGTGAAATAGTGACTTCATGTTGTAACATTTCCACAGCGTGAAAATGTTCCTTGTTCAATAATTGCATGTGCGTCTCTTTACGTGGATGTCTGAGTTCATGCGGATGTTTCTCTCACACCCTCCCTCGCCCTTGTTTTAGCTATCTAACTAACTAACAAATACAGTATATGCACTGTCAATCGAAAAAGTAGCGCCCAAGTCTTTGCAATCGCAAAAAATCTCTTCTCACATCAACCCTCAGCACTTTGATGCACAAATCTGGGTATTTAATCGTTGACCTTATGCCTCAACAAGCTTCTGATTGGTCAGTGTCAATACTCCAGGCCAACATTGATTGGCAGATGTGTGAAGTGTATGCGCTTGCCCACAGAATAGTTTTTTTGAGGTGGGGGGAGTGTGAGAGGGATTCATCCGCACGAGCTCAGCCATCCACATAAAGAGATGCATGTCCAATTACTGAACCAGGAACATTTTCACGCCGGGAGAAACTTTTCAGCATGACGTCACGATCAGAACGCGATCAGAACGCGATCAGAACACGATCAGAACACGATCAGAACGATTGGGAACGATTTCACGCCGGGAGAAACTTTTCAGCATGACGTCACGATCAGAACGCGATCAGAACGCGATCAGAACGCGATCAGAACGCGATCAGAACGCGATCAGAACGCGATCAGAACACGATCAGAACGCGATCAGAACGCGATCAGAACACGATCAGAACGCGATCAGAACGCGATCAGAACGCGATCAGAACACGATCAGAACACGATCAGAACGCGATCAGAACACGATCAGAACGCGATCAGAACGCGATCAGAACGATTGGGAACGATTTCACGCCGGGGAGATTTGTTATATTACAATCTCAATGTGATCCATTGGAAGTTCAAGGGGTGTGAATACGTTCCGAAGGCACTGTATGTCTCTGTCTCTGAGGGGTTTGTGTCATTGTGTGTCTCCATTATTTAACGGTGCTTTCTTTCCCAGACTACGTTGCTGCAGACCCGTTACATAGAGCTGCTCACCCTGTCTGGTGACTACAACAAATACCTGGGAGAACTACACAATAACATGGAGACGCTCAAGGTACTGGGAGGAACCACACGGAACTGGAGATTCAATCTGTTCCGCTGTGTTTTTACAACAATGAGCTTTTAGACCATGTGTCAATTCATTTTGGTCCGCTTCCATACAGCCCGAGACGCGCCGCACTACTATGTCACAGCAACCACTACCAACGTCCTGCATGCCAAATAGCATTGCCATTCACACACCCCTCCTCCCAAACACACACACACACCTACACACAAGCCAGCCAGTGCACTGTATCTTATCATCACTAATGCTATTTGCCTACAGTCAAACATCTGTGATGTTATATCACCTTCCCTACAGTCAAACATCTGTGATGTTATATCACCTTCCCCACAGTCAAACATCTGTGATGTTATATCACCTTCCCCTCAAACATCTGTGATGTTATATCACCTTCCCCTCAAACATCTGTGATGTTATATCACCTTCCCCTCAGTCAAACATCTGTGATGTTATATCACCTCCCTACAGTCAAACATCTGTGATGTTATATCACCTTCCCTACAGTCAGACATCTGTGATGTTATATCACCTTCCCTACAGTCAAACATCTGTGATGTTATATCACCTTCCCCACAGTCAAACATCTGTGATGTTATATCACCTTCCCCACAGTCAAACATCTGTGATGTTATATCACCTTCCCTACAGTCAAACATCTGTGATGTTATATCACCTTCCCTACAGTCAAACATCTGTGATGTTATATCACCTTCCCCACAGTCAAACATCTGTGATGTTATATCACCTTCCCCACAGTCAAACATCTGTGATGTTATATCACCTTCCCTACAGTCAAACATCTGTGATGTTATATCACCTTCCCTACAGTCAAACATCTGTGATGTTATATCACCTTCTCCTCAGTCAAACATCTGTGATGTTATATCACCTTCCCTACAGTCAAACATCTGTGATGTTATATCACCTTCCCTACAGTCAAACATCTGTGATGTTATATCACCTTCCCTACAGTCAGACATCTGTGATGTTTTGGGGCTGCTTTGCTGCCTCTGGCACTGGGTGCCTTGAACGTGTGCATGGAATCATGAAATCAGGAGAATAACAAGGCATTTTAGAGTGTAATGTCAGACCCAATTTCAGAAAACTGGGTCCTCATTGAAGGTCATAGGTCTTCCAGCAGGACAATGACCCCAAACACACTTCAAAAAGCACCCAGGAATGGTTCAAGATAAAACACTGGACTGTTCTGATGTGGCCAGCAATGAGTCCAGATCTATGTGCTACCAAATATTAAGTCTAGGGTGTCAATAATAGTATCAATGCCATTTCTGTTTATTATCTGATTTAAATGGATATATTAAGTTCTTTAAAAAAAAAAAAGTTTGGTAATATTAACAGAATTGTGGAGACCAAATATTTTGGTAAATTTCAACATATTTTTTGTGAAAATTGTGAGTTACTTGAAAAAAGTGCAAGGTGCCACGATGGTACATAAGTGGACATTATGAAAGGGGGCCACGATGGTACATAAGTGGACATTATGAAGGGGGGCCACGATGGTACATACGTGGACATTATGAAAGGGGGCCACGATGGTACATAAGTGGACATTATGAAGGGGGGTCACGATGGTACATAAGTGGACATTATGAAGAGGGGCCACGATGGTACATAAGTGGCCATTACGAAGGGGGGCCATGATGGTACATAAGTGGACATTATGAAGGGGGGCCACGATGGTACATAAGTGGACATTATGAAGGGGGGCCACGATGGTACATAAGTGGACATTACGAAAGGGGGCCACGATGGTACATACGTGAACATTATGAAGGGGGGCCACGATGGTACATAAGTGGACATTATGAAGGGGGGACACGATGGTAAATAACTGGACATTATGAAGGGGGGACACAATGGTACATAAGTTGACATTATGAAGAGGGGTCACGATGGTACATAAGTGGACATTATGAAAGGGGGCCACGATGGTACATACGTGGACATTATGAAGGGGGGCCACGATGGTACATAAGTGGACATTATGAAGGGGGGCCACGATGGTACATCAAATCAAAATCAAATCAAATTTATTTATATAGCCCTTCGTACATCAGCTGATATCTCAAAGTGCTGTACAGAAACCCAGCCTAAAACCCCAAACAGCAAACAATGCAGGTGTAAAAGCACGGTGGCTAGGAAAAACTCCCTAGAAAGGCCAAAACCTAGGAAGAAACCTAGAGAGGAACCAGGCTATGTGGGGTGGCCAGTCCTCTTCTGGCTGTGCCGGGTAGAGATTATAACAGAACATGACCAAGATGTTCAAATGTTCATAAATGACCAGCATGGTCGAATAATAATAAGGCAGAACAGTTGAAACTGGAGCAGCAGCACAGTCAGGTGGACTGGGGACAGCAAGGAGTCATCATGTCAGGTAATCCTGGGGCACGGTCCTAGGGCTCAGGTCCTCGAGAGAGAGAGAAAGAAAGAGAGAATTAGAGAGAGCATATGTGGGGTGGCCAGTCCTCTTCTGGCTGTGCCGGGTGGAGATTATAACAGAACGTGGCCAAGATGTTCAAATGTTCATAAATGACCAGCATGGTTGAATAATAGTAAGGCAGAACAGTTGAAACTGGAGCAGCAGCATGGCCAGGTGGACTGGGGACAGCAAGGAGTCATCATGTCAGGTAGTCCTGGGACATGGTCCTAGGGCCCAGGCCAGTTGAAACTGGAGCAGCAGCATGGCCAGGTGGACTGGGGACAGCAAGGAGTCATCATGTCAGGTAGTCCTGGGGCATGGTCCTAGGGCTCAGGTCCTCCGAGAGAGAGAAGGAAAGAGAGAAGGAGAGAATTAGAGAACGCACACTTAGATTCACACAGGACACCGAATAGGACAGGAGAAGTACTCCAGATATAACAAACTGACCCTAGCCCCCCGACACATAAACTAATGCAGCATAAATACTGGAGGCTGAGACAGGAGGGGTCAGGAGACACTGTGGCCCCATCCGAGGACACCCCGGACAGGGCCAAACAGGAAGGATATAACCCCACCCACTTTGCCAAAGCACAGCCCCCACACCACTAGAGGGATATCTTCAACCACCAACTTACCATCCTGAGACAAGGCCGAGTATAGCCCACAAAGATCTCCGCCACAGCTCAACCCAAGGGGGGCGCCAACCCAGACAGGCCGACCACAACAGTGAATCAACCCACCCAGGTGACGCACCCCCAGGGACGGCATGAGAGAGCCCCAGTAAGCCAGTGACTCAGCCCCGTAACAGGGTAGAGGCAGAGAATCCCAGTGGAAAGAGGGGAATCGGCCAGGCAGAGACAGCAAGGGCGGTTCGTTGCTCCAGAGCCTTTCCGTTCACCTTCCCACTCCTGGGCCAGACTACACTCAATCATATGACCCACTGAAGAGATGAGTCTTCAGTAAAGACTTAAAGGTTGAGACCGAGTTTGCGTCTCTGACATGGGTAGGCAGACCGTTCCATAAAAATGGAGCTCTATAGGAGAAAGCCCTGCCTCCAGCTGTTTGCTTAGAAATTCTAGGGACAATTAGGAGGCCTGCGTCTTGTGACCGTAGCGTACGTATAGGTATGTACGGCAGGACCAAATCAGAGAGATAGGTAGGAGCAAGCCCATGTAATGCTTTGTAGGTTAGCAGTAAAACCTTGAAATCAGCCCTTGCTTTGACAGGAAGCCAGTGTAGAGAGGCTAGCACTGGAGTAATATGATCAAATTTTTTGGTTCTAGTCAGGATTCTAGCAGCCGTATTCAGCACTAACTGAAGTTTATTTAGTGCTTTATCCGGGTAGCCGGAAAATAGAGCATTGCAGTAGTCTAACCTAGAAGTGACAAAAGCATGGATTAATTTTTCTGCATCATTTTTGGACAGAAAGTTTCTGATTTTTGCAATGTTACGTAGATGGAAAAAAGCTGTCCTCGAAATGGTCTTGATATGTTCTTCAAAAGAGAGATCAGGGTCCAGAGTAACGCCGAGGTCCTTCACAGTTTTATTTGAGACGACTGTACAACCATTAAGATTATTTGTCAGATTCAACAGAAGATCTCTTTGTTTCTTGGGACCTAGAACAAGCATCTCTGTTTTGTCCGAGTTTAATAGTAGAAAGTTTGCAGCCATCCACTTCCTTATGTCTGAAACACATGCTTCTAGCGAGGGCAATTTTGGGGCTTCACCATGTTTCATTGAAATGTACAGCTGTGTGTCATCCGCATAGCAGTGAAAGTTTACATTATGTTTTCGAATAACATCCCCAAGAGGTAAAATATATAGTGAAAACAATAGTGGTCCTAAAACAGAACCTTGAGGAACACCGAAATTTACAGTTGATTTGTCAGAGGACAAACCATTCACAGAGACAAACTGATATCTTTCCGACAAATAAGATCTAAACCAGGCCAGAACATGTCCGTGTAGACCAATTTGGGTTTCCAATCTCTCCAAAAGAATGTGGTGATCGATGGTATCAAAAGCAGCACTAAGGTCTAGGAGCACGAGGACAGATGCAGAGCCTCGGTCCGTTGCCATTAAAATGTCATTTACCACCTTCACAAGTGCCGTCTCAGTGCTATGATGGGGTCTAAAACCAGACTGAAGCATTTCGTATACATTGTTTGTCTTCAGGAAGGCAGTGAGTTGCTGCGCAACAGCCTTCTCTAAAATTTTTGAGAGGAATGGAAGATTCGATATAGGCCGATAGTTTTTATATTTTCTGGGTCAAGGTTTGGCTTTTTCAAGAGAGGCTTTATTACTGCCACTTTTAGTGAGTTTGGTACACATCCAGTGGATAGAGAGCCGTTTATTATGTTCAACATAGGAGGGCCAAGCACAGGAAGCAGCTCTTTCAGTAGTTTAGTTGGAATAGGGTCCAGTATGCAGCTTGAAGGTTTAGAGGCCATGATTATTTTCATCATTGTGTCAAGAGATATAGTACTAAAAGACTTGAGCGTCTCTCTTGATCCTAGGTCCTGGCAGAGTTGTGCAGACTCAGGACAACTGAGGTTTGGAGGAATACGCAGGTTTAAAGAGGAGTCCGTAATTTGCTTTCTAATAATCATAATCTTTTCCTCAAAGAAGTTCATGAATTTATCACTGCTAAAGTGAAAGTCATCCTCTCTTGGGGAATGCTGCTTTTTAGTTAGCTTTGCGACAGTATCAAAAAGGAATTTCGGATTGTTCTTATTTTCCTCAATTAAGTTAGAAAAATAGGATGATCGAGCAGCAGTAAGGGCTCTTCGGTACTGCACGGTAACGTCCTTCCAAGCTAGTCGGAAGACTTCCAGTTTGGTGTGGCGCCATTTCCGTTCCAATTTTCTGGAAGCTTGCTTCAGAGCTCGGGTATTTTCTGTGTACCAGGGAGCTAGTTTCTTATGATACATTTTTTTAGTTTTTAGGGTGCAACTGCATCTAGGGTATTGCGCAAGGTTAAATTGAGATACTCAGTTAGGTGGTTAACGGATTTTTGTCCTCTGGCGTCCTTGGGTAGGCAGAGGGAGTCTGGAAGGGCATCAAGGAATCTTTGTGTTGTCTGTGAATTTATAGCACGACTTTTGATGTTCCTTGGTTGGGGTCTGAGCAGATTATTTGTTGCAATTGCAAACGTAATAAAATGGTGGTCCGATAGTCCAGGATTATGAGGAAAAACATTAAGATCCACAACATTTATTCCATGGGACAAAACTAGGTCCAGCGTATGACTGTGACAGTGAGTGGGTCCAGAGACATGTTGGACAAAACCCACTGAGTCGATGATGGCTCCGAAAGCCTTTTGGAGTGGGTCTGTGGACTTTTCCATGTGAATATTAAAGTCACCAAAGATTAGAATATTATCTGCAATGACTACAAGGTCCGATAGGAATTCAGGGAACTCAGTGAGAAACGCTGTATATGGCCCAGGAGGCCTGTAAACAGTAGCTATAAAAAGTGATTGAGTAGGCTGCATAGATTTCATGACTAGAAGCTCAAAAGACGAAAACGTCATTTTTTTTTTTGTAAATTGAAATTTGCTATCGTAAATGTTAGCAACACCTCCGCCTTTGCGGGATACATAAGTGGACATTATGAAGGGGGGCCACAATGGTACATAAGTGGACATTATGAAGGGGGGCCACGATGGTACATACGTGGACATTATGAAAGGGGGCCACGATGGTACATAAGTGGACATTATGAAGGGGGGTCACGATGGTACATAAGTGGACATTATGAAGGGGGGTCACGATGGTACATAAGTGGACATTATGAAGTGCCCTATTTTGTGTCGCAGTTGTATTTAAAAAAACAAAAACATAATAGGCCATGTCTGACCTAATCCTAATCCTTCCTTCTCCACCTGTAGATGCGTAACACCAGGATCGACCTGTTGGAGGAGGAGCTACGGCTGCTCAAAGAGGACATTGAGGACCACAACGCTAAGAACAGTTCTCTGGAGGAGGCGTTAGTCCGCTACCGGCTTGAGCTGTCCCAGTCGCAGGAGCAGCTCCTCTCTGTGGAGGAGGTGAAGAGGAGCACGGCCCTGCAGTGCAGCGCCACTCAGGACTCCCTTGCCTCCACCCGCGGCCAACTGAAGGAGCTGCAGGAGCAGGTGACCCGCCTCAACTCCCTCGTCGAGGAGGAGAAGAGGAAGAGGAGGATGGCGGATGAGCGCTACGGGGAGCTGCAGGATGAGCACGAGCAGGTGCTGAGGAGGAGGCAGAAGGAGTTGGAGCAGGCCAACTGGGCAAAGATGGAGGTGGAGAAGAGTGTGGGGACCCAGGAGAGGGAGGCAGAGCGGTTAAGGAAGCAGCTGGAGGAGGAGGAGCAGCGCTTCAAAGAGCTGGAGCAAGAGCTGTCTAAGGTAAGGACACAATGCAGTGTGGAGATCAGTAACCAAAAGCTCAGCTACGAGTCCCAGATTACCATCTGCAGGATGGACATCCAGCACCTGTCTTCCCAGAGGGAGGAGGTGGACCAGGGCATCAAGTTGCAGTGTGAACGGCTAGAGGCTGATAGGAGGGACCAGGAGGACCAGCTCAGGAGGCTGAATGTGTCTCTGAGTCAGGCCGAGGAGCAGAGGACGATGGCGGAGGAGGAGGCCCATTCTCAGAGATCTGTGGTCACAGAGGAGGCGCGGAGGAGAAGGGAGCTGGAGGCGCAGGTGGAGATATTAGTCAGGCAGAGAGGGGAGGACAGTAGTCAGTATAGAGGTGAGGTGTCAGAGCTCACCAAGGCCCTGCAGGACAGAAGCGGCCAGCTGGTCCTCCTCACACACAGCCTGGACGAGGAGCAGAGAAGGAGGAGAGCATTGGAGGAGGAGAGGACCAGGATGGAGCTGCTCCTGGGGGAGATTCGGGGCAAGCGGACCTCCTCCTCCCAGGCTGTGACCCGGCTGAGGGAGGTGGAGGAGGAGCTGGTTAGTAGCTGTACAGAGTTTAAGAAGGTGAGCGGTGAGAAGAACAAGGCAGAGCAGAGTGTAGCCAGGTTACAGGGATCCATCAAGGAGCTGCAGGCTACTCTTGAAAGGAAAGATGGGGAGGTGGAGGCTTTGAGGAGAACCGGCCAGGAGGAGGTGATCAAGAGGAGGCACGTGGAGACAGAGCTCCAGAAAACCAACCACACCATGCGGGAGTACACCAGTACCATCACCACCCTGCGTCGCAGTCAGGAGGAGGCCAAAACCGTGGGGAGGAGGGGAGAAGAGGAGCACAGGAAACTCCAGGAGGAGCTAGAGAGGAGGTTGAAGGAGTTCAAAGCCTCCACGGAGTGTCTGGCGTCTCTGAGCTCCGAGCTGAAGTCACTCCAACAGCATCTCCTCCAGGAGCAGGCCAAGGTCCGCGAGGCTAATCTCTGTAACGAAACACTCTACAAGACCATCGAGGAGAAGAGCCGAGTGCTCAACGAGAGCTCGGTAGAACACGAGCGTCTCCAGACCCTGACCCAGACCCTGACCAAAGAGCGACTGCGGCTCGAGGAAGAGTTGAGGGGGGTGAAACATGAGAGGGAGGAGCTGCTGAGGACCAGACAGGGGGCTGATGACGAGCTGGTGGCCCAGATCACTGTCCTGGAGCTGCAGCTGAAGAGCAGCTCGGGAAGCAGCCTGGATACCCAGAGCCTGGTGGCAGAGCTCTCTTCGGAGAGGGAGAAACTCAGGATGGAGATAGGGCAACTCCAGGGTCAGGTCTTTGAGGTACTTGTCTTGAACCTCAGAGGTTCATGTCGGACTGTTTTGTGTTTCTTCAAATCAGACTATACTACTTTAGTTAGTTGGTGGATAGCTTTAGCTGGCTGCAGACAATCCGTTTATCTTGCATGCTGGCAAACCTCATGTAGATGCCTGCCTTTGCTTGTTTATTGTGAAACCCATGCTAGTCATGCATCCTTGTATGTGTTGTGATTTGCATTTTCAATTGAAAGATTGAAGAAAAAAAAGGAATGCAAATGCAATCTGTGCATCCACTGTGGTTGCCTTCACCATACTGCTTTCTCACACCCCTGCCCACAACTAGATACTTCCTCTGTTGATTTACCAATCATCAGGCTTTTTGCCTTTGCTTTGTTTTGTCTCCAGTGATCCACAGTGTCTACATCATCACTGATCTTGTCCTCTGGTCTTAATTTAGTCTCTGTCCTTGTAATTATTGTCGTGTCCACGTATCTAGTAATATTAGTAGATAGATTCTTGTTTGTCTAGTCTAGTAAACTGGTAATCAGTCTCTGACAGTATCTGTCTATTTCCTTTGAATGTACAGGAAACCAATTGCACTCTTGTTTCCATGTTGGGGAATTCTGGTAATTTATTGCTTTAGTGATATCATTTTAATTGACCAATGATAACTGCTTATTGCCAATGTGTGGGTAAGTTATTGGGAGCTGTGTTTTGTTTTTCAATAACAGAGCATGCTGTTCTTATTGTAAATGCCAAATCAGCTAATTCTGTGACATTTTCTAACAAAATAATTCATAATTATTCTAAAACTAATCACTCAACTAATATTTTGCAGGTGGACATTTATTGTCATGAATCTTGTCCTGGAGGCAGAACTGAGCGATTTCCGCTTAGATAGGCCAGCTGCAAAATCTAAATGGGCTATATTGTAAATATTTATGAAAACTAAGCTTAATTCAAGGTTAGGGGAACCACTAGGCATTCGGGTTACCAGTATGGTTAAGGTTAAGGTTAGGTTTTAAAAAACTGTGCCAGTTAGTGACCACCCTGCAGAGATGCCTCAAAAACAAGATTCATGACGAAAAACGCTAACCTGCTAATATTCTGCCCCTTTGTCTATCTGTCTATCTCACCTTCACCCCTCTGTCCCTGTCTCTCCTTCTCTTCCTCTCTCTCTCTCCCTTGACCCCCCCGTCCCCCCGTCTCTCCCCATCCAGACATCCTGTCTGATTCAGTCCACTGAGACCCAGTACAACGAGATAGAGACGGAGAGAGATGCTCTGCTGTTGAAGCTAAAGCAGACAAACCAGGACAGAGCTCGCTCTCAGAAGCTAGAGGAAGAGCTGAACCACATGAAAGTCTCTCTTGAGTCCGAGTCACGCATCAAGCTGTGCCTGCAGGAGGAGAATGAGAAGGTGTGTATTGTTGATTTCACTTTGCTGTCTGGAGTCAATCTTATATATGTGTATTTTAAATTTGATTAATTCATTCATTCCTTTATTTATCTATCCATCCATCCATTGATTCATTCATTTATGATTCATATTACATTAATTTGTATTATTATCATATTTTATATAATTTATTCATCCATCAATTAATACATTTATTCATCCATTCAGGTCAAGAAGGACTTCCTGTACTGGAAGGGCCAGTACGAGTCCAAGGAAGGGGAGGTGAGGCAGTTTAACTCGGAGAAGGAGAAGCTGGAGCGGGAGAGGAGCTCTCTGAAGACTGAGATAGAGCGGTTGATGAGAGAGCTGAGGGAGGTGGAGGAGCGTCATAAGAGCAGGCTGCTGATCACCCAGACCCAGTTCTCTGAACTCACCTCCGTCAGAGACTCCCTGGAGGCAGAGTTGAGTAAACTCAGGAAAGGCCCTACGCCTTCGCCAAACACACCCAGACGGACGAGAGCGGAAAGAAAGACCTGGATCCCGCCACGCTGGTCTTCGAAGGTGTCCGCAAAATGGTGATGGCCAAGCAGCTGCTGGACTGTGGGGTCATCAACAAAGTGACTTACGGACAGCTCCTGAACGGTCAGAAGACCGTCCGCGAGGTGTCTGTGGACATCAAGCTCAATCTTAAGGGGACTGGTAGTATCTCTGGTGTGGCTGTGGGACCTCAAGGTAAAATGTCCCTCACAGAGGCCAAGAGAGAGAACATCCTCTCTGAAGACAGCGCCATCTTGCTGCTAGAGGCCCAAGCTGCCACAGGCCACATTGTGGATCCCAGAGTCAACGAGAAGATGACGGTGCAGGAGGCGTGCAAGAGAGGAGTGGTATACGAGGAGGACAGAGAGAGGCTGCTGATTGCTGAGGCTGCATGTCTGGGGTACCGTGACCCCAACACCACCAAGCTCTTGTCAGCAGGCCAGGCTATGAGGAAGGGCCTGATCGATAGAGTCACAGCTCTGCGGATGCTCCAGGCACAAGAATCAGTAGGGGGAATCATAGACCCTGTCCTCAGTGTCTTCCTCCCTAAAGATGCAGCCATGGACCGGGACCTGATCGACGAGGATCTGTACCGAGCCTTGAACCAACGACCTGAGTGTTACTTGGACCCAGACACCCAGCTGGGAGCCAGCTACGTATCCCTGAAGAGGAGATGCAAGGCCGAACCCACCACAGGTCTCCTGATTCTCCCCGCTCCAGAGAAGCCCATGACAGTGAAGGGTCTCAGGGGAGAGGTGTCTGTCACAGACCTGATGAGTGCTAACCTCTTGGAGAAATCTGACATGGACCAACTGAAGGAAGGCAAACTGACCAGCCAGGACATCGAGCACCGGTTGAGGTCGTACCTCCGTGGCTCCACCTGTATTGCGGGGGTCTACAACGAGGCAAACGACAAGATCTTGTCCATCTACCAGGCCATGAAGGAAGGGTTACTGAAGCCCAGCACCACCCTGGAGCTCCTTGAAGCCCAGGCCGCCTCTGGATTCATGATTGACCCCGTCAACAACCTCTGTCTGACCGTGGTCGATGCCTACAAGAGGGGCCTGGCTGGGCCGGAGCTCAAAGACAAGCTGTTGTCTGCAGAGAGGGCCGTCACCGGGTATAAAGACCCAGGCACGGATAAGATCATCTCCCTGTTCCAGGCCATAGAGAAGGGGCTGATCGAGAAGGAACATGGGATCCATCTACTCGAGGCTCAGATTGCCAGCGGGGGCATCATCGACCCCAGACACAGCCACCGCATCGAGGTGGTGACTGCCTATAAGAAGGGCTACTTCAGCAAGGAAATGAACCAGATCCTGACAGACGAAGGGGACAACTCCAAGGGCTTCTTCGATCCAAACAACCAGGACAACCTAACTTATCTCCAGCTAAAGAAACGCTGCATCATAGACCAGAAGACTGGCCTGGTTCTCCTCTCCATCAAGAAGAAGAAGGAACCGCCTCAGCCCATCACCCAGAAGAGCACTCAAAGGAAGAGGAGGGTGGTGATTGTAGACCCAGACACCAATAAGGATATGTCGGTGAAGGAAGCGTACGACAAGGGGCTGATCGACTACGAGATGTTCCTGGAGCTGTCGCAGCAAGAGTGTGAGTGGGAGGAAATCACTACCACCACCCAGGATGGATCCAAGAGATTGGTCATCTTCGACAGAAAGACAGAGATCCAGTATGACATCAGAGAGCTGCTAGAGAAGAGTGTGATCAACCAATCATTGTACGACCAGTACAGATCGCAGATGATTACTCTCACACAGTTTGCTGACATCATCACCAGCAAGACCAAAGCAAACAGATCCTCTGCCTCGTCTTCCTCCTCCTCATCAACATCATCATCCAAAGCCAGAGCAGCAGCAACATCAGCAGCAGCATACTCATCCCTGCTGTCTTCATCAACCACCTACTCACCACGGATCACTTCAACATCATCTACTTCCATCAAGGCTGAGAAGACGAGCTCCATCATTGGCAGCTCTACCATTGGACCCTCCTCCATTGGCGACTGCTCCACCATCACCAGATCCACCACCAGCAGCTCCTTTACCCAGCCCGATGGCCCTTCCTCTCCCAGCACTCTGAAGCATATCGCCAGTATCTCTGTCTCCCTGGCTTGCCCTGCTGAAGCTGTGGTCTTGGATGGGGAGCAGAGCCCCGTGGGCGCCATCTTTGACATGGAGGCCCTAGAGAAGATCTCCATCTCCGAGGCTCACAAACGTGGGCTGGTGGACAGCATTTCTGCCCAGAGACTACTGGAGGCCCAGGCTTGCACCGGAGGCATTGTAAACCCTTCCGATGGACGGCGCCTGTCCATCCAGGAGGCCTCCAGCCAGGGGATCATCGAGAACGACATGGCTACCAGGCTGAAGCCCGCCCAGAAGGCCTACATCGGGTTTGAAGACATCAAGTGTAAACATAAAATGTCCGCTGCTGAGGCCATGAGGGAGAAGTGGCTTCCCTATGAGGCGGGCCACCGCTTCCTGGAGTTCCAGTTTGTTACCGGAGGCCTGTATGACCCAGAGCTGGGCCGCAGGAGGACCATCAAGGAAGCTCTCAAAGAGGGCTGGCTGGATGGAAGAGGGGCCCAGAAGCTCCAGGACACGAGGCACCATGCCAAGAACCTGACCTGCCCCAAGACCAAGCTGAAGATCTCTTACAAAGAAGCAATGGATAACTGCTTGGTGGAGGAGAATACAGGAGTCAAGATGCTCCAGGCTGCCTCTGCCTCCTCCAGAGGGATCAGTAGTCCGTACAACTCATCCACTCCCGGGTCCACATCGGGCTCCAGGACCGGGTCGAGGGCGAGCTCTCGGAGAGGCAGCTTGGACCTGGGATCATCTGGCTCCTCCAGACGATACAGCATCGTCAGCAGCACCACCTACAGCCGCACCTCCTTCAGTTCCAGCTCCATGTCATAGGGTGATGGAGAAGAGGGAAAAATAGGGATAACTATTAATTAGTTACATTAACTTAGTCTTTGTCTTAACCTCTGCATACTTTTAGTTTTTTGTTTCACATATTACCTTTTGCTTTACTTATGTAAGGAAGCCCTGCTTATTGGTCAGTTAGAAATGTGTCTGTCCTAAATAAAGAGGTCCCATCAAATGTTGTCTCTTCTGTTTAAAGTGGCTGCAGACGGATAACAATGAAACAAACATTCCTGGGTGTTTGAGTGGAAGAAAAATACTTCATGTAAATTGTATTTGTTCCCTCTGACATCATGAAGGAAACAGAGCTCTGCTATGTGCTGTTTGTATCTTGTTAAAGGGGAAGGAGGAAACAGAGCTCTGCTATGTGCTGTTTGTATCTTGTTAAAGGGGAAGGAGGAAACAGAGCTCTGCTATGTGCTGTTTGTATCTTGTTAAGAGCTCTGGGTATCTTGAAGGAAGGGAAACAGAGCTCTGCTATGTGCTGTTTGTATCTTGTTAAAGGGGAAGGAGGAAACAGAGCTCTGCTATGTGCTGTTTGTATCTTGTTAAAGGGGAAGGAGGAAACAGAGCTCTGCTATGTGCTGTTTGTATCTTGTTAAAGGGGAAGGAGGAAACAGAGCTCTGCTATGTGCTGTTTGTATATTGTTAAAGGGGAAGGAGGAAACAGAGCTCTGCTATGTGCTGTTTGTATCTTGTTAAAGGGGAAGGAGGAAACAGAGCTCTGCTATGTGCTGTCTGTATCTTGTTAAATTGTATTTGTTCCCTCTGACATCATGATACGAGCATTTTGCTGCCAGATAATATTTTTTCAAAACTGTTGTACTACAGTATAAATGTATCATTTTGATGACAATAATGTAACAAATTTACTAATGTATAAAAAGTTGGATGGGAGAGGGTTAGTGTCTTATGTGTGTTTTGGGGAACATTCCTAATAGGTGTGAGGTACAGTACTGTTGTGTGTTTTAGGGAACATTCCTAATAGGTGTGAGGTACAGTACTGTTGTGTTTTGAACATTTTAGGTGGGAACACTGTTGTGTGTTTTGGGGAACATTCCTAATAGGTGTGAGGTACAGTACTGTTGTGTGTTTTGGGGAACATTCCTAATAGGTGTGAGGTACAGTACTGTTGTGTGTTTTGGGGAACATTCCTAATAGGTGTGAGGTACAGTACTGTTGTGTGTTTTGGGGAACATTCCTAATAGGTGTGAGGTACAGTACTGTTGTGTGTTTTGGGGAACATTCCTAATAGGGTGTGACTGTTGTGTGTGGGAACACTAATAGGTGTGAGGTACAGTACTGTTGTGTGTTTTGGGGAACATTCCTAATAGGTGTGAGGTACAGTACTGTTGTGTGTTTTGGGGAACATTCCTAATAGGTGTGAGGTACAGTACTGTTGTGTGTTTTGGGGAACATTCCTAATAGGTGTGAGGTACAGTACTGTTGTGTGTTTTGCATGGGATGTTGTGTGTTTTGGGGAACATAATAACATTGCTTTGGGAACATTCCTAATGTTTATACTGTTGTGTGTTTTGGGGTAATAGGTGTGAGGGTACTGTTGTGTGTCTTCTTTTATTTAACTTCTTTTATGTAACTATTTTTCTATTTCTCAAAATAAAATGTTACATCCTTGCTCTTTGGTTTCTGTGTGAAATAGCCTATTTATGGTCAGTCAAATGATGTAATGGTCTTTGTACGAGTACATAAAAAATACCACGCTAAGCGTACAATAGGCCAGTGTCCTTAGAGCATCGAGACATGTAGTCATAGTCATAAATATTGCGTGAAATAAACACAGAAATCATCAATGATCATTTAGAATGTGCCAGATGGCCCTTACATAAATCCTAAACTAATCTGCAGTTCAGAGAGAGCAGTTTCTACATCTGGTTTAGAGAATATAACTACAGAACAATCAAATCATGAATAGTTTATCCTTACAATGTTAAAGTATACAAGTGAGCCAAACTATACTGAACAATAATATAAACGCAACATGCTACAATGTCAAAGATTTGAATGAGTTACAGTTCATATAAGGAAATCAGTCAATTTAAATCAATTCATTGGGCCCTGATCTATGGATTTCACATGACTGGGAACACAGACATGCATCTGTTGGTCACAGATACCTTAACAAAAGAGATAGGAGCGTGGATCAGAAAACCAGTCAGTATCTGCTGTGACGACCATTTGCATCATGCAGCGCGACACATCTCCTTCACATGGATTTGATCAGGCTGTTGATTGTGGCCTGTGGAATGTTGTCCCACTCCTCTTCAATGGCTGTGGGAAGTTTCTGGATATTGGCGAGAACTGGAACACACTGTCGTACACGTCAATCCAGAGCATCCCAAACATGCTCAATGGATGACATGTCTGGTGAGCATGCAGGCCACGGAAGAACTGGGACTTTTTCAACTTCCTGAATATGTGTACAGATCCTTGCAACATGGGGCCGTGCATTATCATGCTGAAACATGAGGTGTTGGCAGCGGTTGAATGGCACGACAATGGGCCTCGGGATCTCGTCATGGTATTTCTGTGCATTCAAATTGCTATTGATAAAACGCAATTGTGTTCATTGTCCATAGCTTACACCATAACCCCGCCACCACCTTGGGGCACTCTGTTCACAACGTTCAAATCAGCAAACCGCTCGCCCACACACCACCATACACATGGTCTGTGGTTGCACATACTGCCAAATTCTCTAAAATGACGTTGGAGGTGACTTATGGTAGAGAAATGAGCTCTGGTGGACATTCCTGCAGTCAGCATGCCAATTGAACGCTCCCTCCAAAGCGTGTGTTGTGTGACAAAACTGCACATTTTAGAGTGACTTTTATTTTCCCCAGCACAAGGTGCACCTGTGTAATGATCATGCTGTTTAATCATTATCTTGGTATGCCACATCTGTCAGGTGGAAAGATTATATTGGCAAAGGAGAAATGTTCACTAACATGGAAACAAACAATAAACAAATCTGTGCACAATTTTTTTTTTTTTTACAGATTTTTATGGGAATGAAAAATTTCTGGGATATTTTATTTTTTCTCATGAAACATGGGATCAACACTTACATGTAGCGTTTATATTTTTGTTCAGTGTAGAATGGCAGTAGACCGTAGTGTAGGCCGTCATTGTAAATAACGTGTTCTTAACTGACTTGCCTAGTTAAATAAAGGTCAAATAAAATAAATAAAAGTAACATTGAATGTTTGTTACCCAGCTACAGTACACCCTCTATTGGCAGATATCTGTAACTACAGCAAATAATATAATGTTCATTGCCATCTGCTGGTTGCACGTGCTGTCGATGAGGAAATGGTCAACATGTTATGAATGGATCAATAGCCTGCGTTTCACTTTCTCATTGCTGGGCATGTGATTTCTGTTATTCAAACATCTTTGGTATTGCTAGCTTGGGTTCCATTGCTTGCATAGTGACGTTGATATACTTATATGAGAAGGAGATGTACCAATAGTGGTTACAGTATCTAGCTAGAGCGATAGCTAAGCAGGTTGCAGACAGTCGTGTAGGTCGCGCCCGGCTTCAGAGCTCCTTCCCCGGTGACTGCAAGCTGGAAAGGACGTGGATGCGGTGAGGCCCAACGGGTACAACCAGGTAGGAGGCTAAATAAGCTTGACATAAAGCACATTTTAACAGTAAACTGTACTTCTGTTACGTTATTCATCCAACAGTTTAATGGTTTTCAGTAAAGTGTCATTTTAACACTGTCACAGAAAATACTAGAAACTCAAGTTTAGGGCTATCATGGATCCTTGGGACGTCCATACCCTAAGCCTAACTTGAACCTCTAACCTTTAACTATAAACCTTACCTAAAACGAACCTTAACCCATAAATGTCCCGCACAATCATCCTATTTCTCAAGTAAAAATAGCATTTGCATGACTAACACATCACCCATAATATTTTTAAGCTATTAGAATGGTCAGAATTGAAGAAATTATATACTTTCTTGGATCTTTAACTATCAGGAAACCTTAAGGAAATGCTGAGTGGGGTGGCAGTTTATATTCATGAGATCTCATTGACTGACAGTTATTGGAATTGCCCATGTGGTCGTTTCCAGGTACCAAGATAAACAATTGATGACAAGTGAAACAATGGGCCACATGTCATCCAGATCCTAATTGGCATGACTCAACCCATTTTCTCTGAGAAATGCTCTCTCTCATGGTCAACAGAGCTATTCATGGCCTGTTGGATAGCAGACAAACAGCAGCAATACACAATTGCATTTCTATTGTTTTGTAATTACACTGAACAAAAAACCAGATAATCCCTGCTGCTACTCGCTGTTTATGATCTATACATAGTCACTTTACCCCAACCTACATGTATAGTACTAGTCAAAAGTTTGGATACCTACTCATTCAAGGGTTTTTCTTTATTTTTACTATTTTCTACATTGTAGAATAATAGTGAAGACATCAACTTTTGACTGGTACTGTACATATTACCGCAATTACCTCAACTAACCTGTACCACCGCACATTGACTCGGTACCTATAGCCTCGTTACTGTTATTTTATTGTTGCTATTTAAAAAAAAACTTTTCAGTAAACTGCATTGTTGGTTAAAAGCTTGTATGTAAGTAAGTGTTTCACGGTAAGGTCTACTACACCTGTTGCATTCGGCGCATGTGACGAATAACATTTGATTTGAAATATAAACGCAACACGCAACAATTTTACTGGGTGACAGTTCATATAAGGAAGTTAGTCAAATGAAATGAATTCATTAGGCCCTAATCTATGGATTTCACATGACTTGGAATACAGATATGCATCTATGCTGTTAGTGTATTTATTTAACTAGGCAAGTCAGTTAAGTTAACAAATTCTTATTTTCAATGACGGCCTAGGAACAGTGGGTTAACTGCCTGTTCAGGGGCAGAACGACAGATTTGTACCTTGTCAGCTCGGGGATTTGAACTTGCAACCTTTCGGTTACTAGTCCAACGCTCTAACCACTAGGCTACCCTGCCGCACATGTATGCCACATGATGGACTGACTGTATATGATGTGAGAATGTAGGTGTGTCATTATTTTAATGGAAAGTGATGCCGAAGAAAAATCCATCCTGGATGGCCAATAAAGTTGTATTCTATTTTATCTCCTGGTCACAGATACAGTACCTTAAAAGAAAGGTAGGCGTGTTGATCAGAAAACCAGTCTGTTTCTGGTGTGACCACCATTTGCCTCATGTGGTGCTGCAAATCTATTGTTGCATGGAGTTGATCAGGCTGTTGATTGTGGCCTGTGAAATGTTGTCCCTCTCCTCTTCCATGGCTGTGCGAACTTGCTGGATTTTTGGCAGGAACTGGAATACGCTGTTTTACAATCCAGAGCTGCCCAAACATGCTCAAGGATTGACATGTCTGGTGAGTATGCAGGCCATGGAAGAACTGGGATATTTTCAGCTTCCAGGAATTGTGTACAGATCCTTGCGACATGGGGCCGTGCATTATCACGCTGAAACATGAGGTGTTGGCAGCGGTTGAATGGCACAACAGGATATCGTCACGGTATCTCTGTGCATTAAAATTGCCATTGATAAAATGTAATTGTGTTCATTGTCCGTAGCTTATGCCTGCCTATATACCATGACAGTTTGTGCAGAAATTCTTCGGTTTTGCAAACCAGCTGTCTGGGTAGCTGGTCTCAGACGATCCCGCAGGTGAGGAGGTCCTGGGGTGGTGTGGTTACACGTGGTCTGCGGTTGTGAGGCCGATTACTGCCAAATTCTCTAAAACAACGTTAGAAGTGGCATATGGTAGAGAAATTAACATTCAATTGTCTGGCAACAGCTCTGGTGGACATTCCTGCAGTCAGCATGCCAATTGCACACTCCCTCAACTTGTGACATCGGGCATTGTGTTGTGTGACAAAATTGATATGCCACACTTGTCAGGTGGATAGATTATCTTGGCAAAGGCGAAGTGCTTACTAACAGGGATGTAAACAAATGTGGGCACAACATTTGAGAGAAATAAGCTTTTTGTGCATATGAAACATTTCTGGTACTTTTTTTATTCCAGCACATGATACATGAGACCAACACTTTACATTTGCGTTTATATTTTAGTTCAGTGTAATTATAGAATACAGTTGACTGATAGACTTCTTCGCAATATTTTGTAAAGCAACTTCTGCACCTTAGAAGCTTAGACATACAGTGGAAAGTATTCCCCTGGACCTTTTTCACATTTTGTTACATTACAGCCTTTATTTATACAATTATTCAGACCCTTTGCTATGAGACTCGAAATTGAGCTCAGTTGCATCCTGTTTCCATTGATCATCCTTGAGATGTTTCTATAACTTGATTAGACTCATTCTTCAAGGCAAAAGTACTCCAGCTCCTTCAAGTTGGATGGGTTCCGCTGATGAACAGCAGTCTTTAAGTCTTACCACAGATTCTCAATTGGATTGAGGTCTGGGCTTTGACTAGGCCATTCAAAGACATTTACATATTTCCTCCGAAACCACTCATATGTGTGAAACAAGACATTCTTTTAATTTCA
This sequence comes from Oncorhynchus nerka, assembly GCF_034236695.1. Classification (NCBI taxonomy): domain Eukaryota; kingdom Metazoa; phylum Chordata; class Actinopteri; order Salmoniformes; family Salmonidae; genus Oncorhynchus; species Oncorhynchus nerka. Next base: position 50,760,997 of record NC_088412.1, on the reverse strand, counting down.
CTTCACCAATTTGGACAATTTTGTGTATGTCCATTTCATGATATCCAAATAAAAATCTATTTAAATTACAGTTTGCAACAAAATAGGAATAATGCCAAGGGGGTAAATACTTTTCCAAGGCACTGCACAGATCTGGGGAAGGGTACCAACCCATGTCTGCAGCATTGAAGGTCCCCAAGAACACAGTGGCCTCCATCATTCTTAAATGGAAGACGTTTGGAACCACCAAGACTCTTCCTAAAGCTGGCTGCCCGGACAAACTGAGCAACTGGGGGAGAAGGGCCTTGGTTAGGGAGGTGACCGAGAACCCGATAGTCATTCTGACAGAGCTTTAGAGTTCCTCAGTGGAGATGGGAGAACCTTCCAGAAGGAAACCATTTTTATAGCACTCGAACAATCAGGCCTTTATGGTAGAGTGACCAGACGGAAGCCGCTCCTCAGTAAAAGGCACACGACAGCCCGCTTGGAGTTTGCCAAAAGGCACCAAAAGACTCTCAGACCATGAGAAACAATATTCGATGGTGTGCTAAAACCAAGATTGAACTCTATGGCCTGAATGCCAAGCGTAATTTCTAGAGGAAACCTGTCACCATCCCTATGGTGAAGCATGGTGGTGGCAGCATCATGCTGTGGGATGTTTCAGTGGCAGGGACTGGGAGATTAGTCAGGATTGAGGGAAAGATGAACGGAGCAAAGTAGAGAGAGATCCTTGATGAAAACCTGCTCCAGAGCGCTCAGGACCTCAGACTGGGGCGAAGGTTCACCTTCCAACAGGACAATGACTAAGCACACAATAATAAAATATAACTTCCAAATATTATATAATTTTCGAACAACCTGTCCTTTAGGCTATCTGTATGAACATGTTCATTAATAAATAACAAAACAGCATTTTTTCTAATATCATCTCATCTAATTTAGCCTATGCTTGAACATTTGAATTAGGCCTAATTAATAATTAAACATGGCTGTTTACAAGCACCAGGTCAGGCCGGTCATGGATAGAAGTGTTCCAACTTTTGTCAAATTCATGTCAGATTTGCCTTTTCATAGCTGATTAGGAGAAGTTACTCCGCAGGTTAGGAGAATTAGCTCAAATGCAAAATAAATAAAAATAAATCTACTTTTGATGTTGATTTTGACAAGCTGGATTCCGTCCGTCTAGCCTGCCCTCCCCATCCCGCTGCGATTCAGCATCACATCATTGGAAAATTATACAACTCATATTGGACAATCAAATTTGATATGTACACTACCATTCAAAAGTTTGGGGGTCACTTAGAAATGTCCTTGTTTTGAAAGAAAAGCATTTTTTTTTGTCCATTTTTAAAATAACATCAAATTGATCAGAAATACATTGTTAATGTTGTAAATGAAATATCTACAGAGGCCCATTGTCAGCAACCATCACTCCTGTGTTCCAATGGCACGTTGTGTTAGCTAATCCAAGTTTATCATTTTAAAAGGCTAATTGATCATTAGAAACCCCTTTTGCAATAATGTTAGCACAGCTGAAAACTGTGGTCCTGCTTAAAGAAGCAATACAACTGGCCTTCTTTGGACTAGTTGAGTATCTGGAGCATCAGCATTTGTGGGTTCGATTACAGGCTCAACATGACCAGAAACAAAGTACTTTCTTCTGAAACTCGTCAGTGTAAATTTGATCTGAGAAATGAAGGCTCTTCCATGAGAAAAATTACCAAGAAACTGAAGATCTCGTACTAAGCTGGTTACTACTCCCTTCACAGAACAGCGCAAACTGGCTCTAACCAGAATAGAAAGAGGAGTGGGAGGTTCAGGTGCACAACTGAGCAAGAGGACAAGTACAGTAGAATGTCTAGTTTGAGAAACAGACGCCTCACAAGTCTTCAACTGGCAGCTTCATTAAATAGTACCCCAAAACACCAGTCTCAACGTCAACAGTGAAGAGGCGACTTCGGGATGCTGGCCTTCTAGGCAGAGTTGCAAAGAAAAAGCCATATCTCAGACTGGCCAATAAAAATACAAGATTAAGATGGGCAAAAGAACACAGACACTGGACAGAGGAAGATTGGACAAAAAGTGTTATGGACAGACAAATCTAAGTTTGAGGTGTTCGGATCACAAAGAAGAACATTTGTGAGACTCAGAAAAAATGAAAAGATGCTGGAGGAGTGAACCATCTGTCAACCATGGTGGGGGCAATGTGATGGTCTGGGGGTGCTTTGGTGGTGGTAAAGTGGGAGATTTCTACAGGGTTAAAGGGATCTCGAAGAAGGCTGTCACTCCATTTTGCAACGCCATGTCATACCCTGTGGACGGCACTTAATTGGAGCCAATTTCCTCCTACAACAGAACAATGACCCAAATCACAGCTCCAAACTATGCTAGAACTATTTAGGGAAGAAGCAGTCAGCTGGTTGGTATTCTGTCTATAATGGAGTGGCCAGCACAGTCACTGGATCTCAACCCTATTGAGCTGTTGTGGGAGCAGCTTGGCCGTAAGAAGTGCCCATCAAGCCAAGCCAATCCAATTTGTGGAAGGTGCTTCAGGAAGCATGGGTTGATATATCTTCAGATTACCTCAATAAACTAACAACTAGAATGCCAAAGGTCTGCATTGCTGTAATTACTGCAAATGGAGGATTCTTTGAAGGACACGATTATTTTTTTATTGAAATAATAATTAGGTATAACCTTGTCAACGTCTTGACTATATTTCCTATTCATTTTGCAACTAATTTCATGTATGTTTTCATGGAAAACAAGGACATTTCTAAGTGACCCCAAACTTTTGAACGGTAATGTACATGCAATGTAAATAAACAAAATTCATGCTCCTGTGAAACGAGGTGTCATGTTTTTATGAAAGTACTTGTTTCCAAAACTGAAATGATATCTCACTCGTTTCATTTCGCCCTGTCGGAAGGTACATTTTAGCGGAAGTCCCTTTGCGTCTTTTGCATGAGTAAAAATAAAAAACATACTTACCCGACACTAATTTCCAAGCAGCTTGTGGATTTATTAGCCTATGAAGTATATTTGTTATTTCCATCAATGAATAAAAAGCATTATTTCGCAATGGATTCTTTGGGGGGGGGGGGGCAATTTGGCCGTCAATTTAATTTATTGGCTTTTCTTTTTTAAACCAGCATTTACCGGTTAACAGAAACCCTGCCATCCTGGTAGTCCTCTGGCCCTGCGGCCTTGTGAATGTTAACCTGTTTAAAGGTGTTAGTCAAGTCGGCTATGGAGAGCCTGATCACACAGTCGTCTAGAACAGCTGGTGCTCTCATGCATGGTTCAGTATTGCTTGCTTCAAAGCGAGCATAGAAGGCATTTAGCTTGTCTGGTAGACTGATGTCACTGGGCAGCTTGCGGATGGGTTTCCCTTTGTAATCTGCCTTTAGCTCAGTAAACGATGGCTTGTGTGTACGGTCACTGTGGGGACGAATCCTTTGATGCACTGGTCAGATTTGCCAAATGGAGGTTGATGGAGAGCTTTGTATGCATTTCTGTGTGGATTGGGAGGACAGAAGTAAATCATTGGTAATGCCTGCCTCCTTAAGTGTTTGACACGAGGGGAGGGGACCAGTAATTTTCTGTGTGTGTATTTATTTCTCAGAACAGAATAGATTCACGAGTTTCAGAAGAAAGTTCCTGGCCATTTTGAGTCTGTAATCGAACCCACCAATGTTGATGCTCCAGATACGCAACTAGTTTAAAGAAGGCCAGTTGTATTGCTTTAATTAGAACAACAGTTTTCAGCTGTGCTAACTTAATTGCTGTCCGTAGAGATGATGGCGTTAGTCTAAGTATCTTTAGCGTTCTAAGCCTGCCAGTGCCCGACAAAGTAAGTGTGCTGTGGTTTTGATGTCATTTTCAGGAGACTGATGTGACCCACCCTGTGTCTGTCTCTAGGTATCCTATCAATAAATTACCATTCTTTAACACTGCTTTTCCAGGTGACAGTATGGCTGAGGACCCTCAGAGGAACTTCCGTTCTGCCTATTATGAGAAGGTGGGCTTCAGAGGGGTGGAGGAGAAGAAATCACTGGAGATATTACTGAAGGACAACCCACTGGGTATGTACATTACAGTACTACTAACTGTTACAACGGGTACATCATTGTTATTATCACTGCTGTTCTGCTTCTACCTCCAAGTCTGTTCGTATGCGTTTTTTGTGTTCTTTCATCAGACGTGGAGAAGCTGAGCACTTTCAGTCAGAGATTCCCTCTGCCCTCAATGTATAGGATCCATGTATGGAAAGTGCTGTTGGGTAAGTCTTTTATCACAGACTACCCACAGGATTCAGAGCATATTTCACATACCAGCCCGCCTCTCAGCCCATAGAAAACCCTATTTCTCTCCAGACACACATACACTCGACAGATCCGTCTGACAGACCAACCCGCTGCCGTGACTTGCTGATGTGACCCACCCTGTGTCTGTCTCTAGGTATCCTTCCTCCCCACAGTGACTCCCACTCCCTGGTGGGAGGGTACAGGCGGGAACAGTACCAGGATGTGTTGGAGGCCCTGAAGGTGATGAGGTTTGTCCACATGGCCACTCCCCAGACGCAGGTGTACCTACGCATGTTCCAGCTGGAGAGCCAAGTGCTGCCCAGACGCTCTGATACCTCAGCCCCGGTAAGAGGAGAGCGAGAGAGAATAAGAGGGGCCTTTAAAAAAAAAATATATATATATATATATATTATTTATTATTATTATTATTATTATTATAATAATAATTTAAAGGTCCAATGCAGCTGTTTTTATCGCAATATCAAATCGTGAATGAGAAAGTTGTGCTTCTAACTATCATACCCCCCCCCAAAAAAATGGTAACCTCCCCCTGTTCTGTTATTGTAATGGTGAGCGGTTAGCATGTCTTGGGGGTATGATATTTGTGCGTCTAACTTTCTCACTCATCATTATTAACGATTCATTCAGGATTATCTGTAACCATGGTAGCATCCACATTCATGTAGAAGTGTTCAGAAACACATTCCATTCTTATTTACTTTTCAAATGACTCCAAAATGACACAATGCATTATTTACCATGAATTAATATTGTGCACAATATCATCTGCAACACAACCAAAACAAAGAGCAAATGCATCTAACACATTTGTTGAGTCACAAGCTTGATGTAGTCATTGCGTGCCAAATTACTTACCTTCTTACTACTTTAATACACATGTAAGTTAATTTGTCCCAATACTTTGCTCCCCTGAAATGGGGGGACAATGTACAAAAAGTGTTTTAATTTCTAAACGGTTCACCCAAAATGGACAAACACACCCTCAAATGAAAGCTGACGGTTTGCACTTTAACCTCCTAGTCATTGTTTGATTTCAAATCCAAACTCTTAGAGTATAGAGCCAAAATAACAAAAAATGCTTCACTGTCCCAATACTGTTGGAGGGCGCTGTATATAAACCACAGGAAAATCACGTTTTTGACTGCACTGGGCCTTTCTTTGCTTATTTTAAAGTAAACAGTTGGAGTGGGAGATTAAATTAAATCAGGCTCTTGTTCTGAATGTGCAACTTACCTCTGCCAGTATCCCTACACATTGTAAATATTGTATTGGAACTGACCCTGTATCCAGCTTACTTACTTCTCGTGTTCTTCTTATTTTTATTACTTGTGTGTTTTGTCCAACCTTAGGTAATTTTTTTAGCACTACATTGACATTGCTTACTCCGTTGTTGGGTTTAAAACTTGCGAGAAAGTCATTTCACTGTACTTGTGCCCGTGACATTAATACCTGAAACTTGCCTGGTCCTACTCAGGAACTTGATTTCACTTTATTCTTTGTTCTCGGTAGAATCAGTAGGATAGGCTGTTTATGTGTGAGACTGACGGCCGTGTCTCTGTTTCAGGACGAGGAGGATGAGGACTTCCTGTCCATAGCTCGAGCCATGGAGGAGATCGTAGAAGACCCTATGGATTGTTATTGGCTGATCAAGAGCTTTGTCAACCAGTTCAACAATAAGTTTGGAGACTCCATTCCCCACCTGGTGAGCAGTGGATTGGAGGGGGGATGAAAGGGGATGAAAGGGGTGGTCTGGACTACACTTGTTGTATGGTGTTGCCTTGCTCGTTGTTGTTGTTACTGTTATAGTCAAATATCCAACATAAAAATTGTACATGTAGCTGATGTGTACACTGCATCTACTGGATCTACCTCTCAACACACTGCATCTACCTCTCAACACATCTAACCCCCCCATCTGTGTCCGGTTGGTTTAGCCCAAGAGTCTGGAGCACTACCTGAGTGTGGAGGAGCCCCGGCTACTGAACCATCTGAAGAATACTGGGGCCCTCGCCATGCTGCCATACAGCCTGTGGTTCAGACGATGCTTCGCTGGCTGCCTGCCTGAGTCCAGCCTGCAGAGGTTAGGCACACTGAGGCTTGTTTCTCTCAACAACCCAGCCACACAGGCGTGAGAGGTGTAATCTTTGCATCAACAAACCACATTTGTTGCATGAAGCACTTTGCTGTTCTGTGAGTGGCGTGGGTCTGGGACTTGGAGAAGTCATGTACCGTGTTAGCTATGACGCTTTCAGGAAACTCATCGCTCTGTGCTGGCGTTCTGACTCATGTCATGGTATTCTGCTCTTTCAGGGTGTGGGACAAGGTGATCAGCGGGTCCTGTAAGATCCTGGTCTTCGTTGCCATGGAGATCCTTCTCAGCTACAAGATCGTGGTGATGGGGACCAGCAGACCGGAGGGAGTGGTCAGCGTCCTGTGCAACGTGAGTGACGTCATCATCACAGGATCCGCTGGAGGTTTGAGTATTTTCTCCCCTTTTTCGTCTACCAATCACATTGATTTGTTTTTCCTCCTCTACTACCCAGATGCCCCAGGAGAACACGGACGCAATAGTGACTAAGGCCATTGACCTGTGGCACAAGTACTGTGGCACCCCCATGCACTCTGTATAGGATCGCAGGTCTCCTGCCGGACCGTCTGGATGGGGTCGTTGACATTGGGATACGCTTGGACTCAAATCAATCACGTTTATTTGTCACATACTTCGTAAAACAACAGATGTGGACTAGCAGTGCAACGGTTTCTTCCGGGCCCTTCCAAACAATGCAGAGAGAAAGAGCATAGAGAACTAATATAAAAGTAATAATAACATGTCTATATACACACACGGTGCCAGTTCCAAGTAGATCTGCAGGGGTACAAGGTAATTGAGGTAGATATGTTCATATAACTAAGAATAAAGTGACTAGACAACAGGATAGATAAACAGTAGCAGCAGTGTATGTGATGAGTGCCTGGTACAGAGGTCCTGGATGGCAGTGAGCTCAGCCCCAGTGATGTACTGAGCTGTACGCACTACCCTCTGCAGAGCCTTGCGCTTGAATGCCAAGAAATTTACATACCAGGCGGTGATGCAGGCGGTGATGCAGGCGGTGATACCAGGCGGTGATACCAGGCGGTGATGCAGGCGGTGATGCAGCCAGTCAAGATGCTCTCAGTGGTGTCGCTGGAGAACTTTTTGAGGATCTGAGGGTCCACGACAAATTTTTTTCAGCCTCCATGCCAAGTCTTTTCAACCTCTGACTGGAAGTGCCCCTGAGGAACCACCGTGTTGAGGGTAAGTGTGGCGAATGTGTTGATGCCTACCATCAGCACCTGGGAGCATCCTGTCAGGAAATCCAGGATCCGGTTGCAGAGGGAGGTGTTCAGTCCCAGGGTCCTTAGCTTAGTGTTGAGCTTTGAGAGCACTATGATGTTGAATGCTGAGCTGTAGTCAATGAACAACATTCTCATATAGCTGTTCCCTTTGTCCAGGTGGGGAAGGGCAGTACCCCGTTGCAGATTTGGGCATGCCTAAATTGGAAACGTTACTGTACAGCCATTGCATGACGTCAGAACTCTGGCTCTGCTCTTCACAGCACTGTATGGGTTTTGACTGACAGCCGTTCTGAACATGAGCACCTCGCACGACAAGAAGTTGCCCCCATCCCTCCCGCTAAATTGGGCAACTTTTGAGGGAAATGCTGTAAATTAAGAGGATTCTATGTATACTGAAAAAAATATTAACGAAACAATTTAAAATAATTTACAGAGTTACAGTTCATAGAAGGAAATCAGTCAATTGAAATAAATATATTAGGCCCTAATCTATGGGTTTCACATGACTGGGCAGGGGTGCAGTCAAACAAAAATAGTTTTTCCCCACAAAAGAGCTTTATTACAGACAGAAATACTCCTCAGTTTCATCAGCTGTCCAGGTGGCTGGTCTCAGACGATCCCGCTGGTGAAGAAGCCGATTGTGGAGGTCTTGGGCTGGTGTGGTTACATGTGGTCTGCGGAATTGTGTTCATTGTTCATAGCTTATGCCTGCCCACACCATAACCCCACCGCCACCACGGGGCTCTGTGTTCACAACGTTGACATCAGCAAACTGCTCACCCACACACCACCATACACGTGGTCTGCGGTTGTGAGGCCTGTTGGACATACTGCCAAATTCTCTAAAACAACGTAAGTGGCAGCTTATGGTTGAGAAATGAACATTCAATTCTCTGGTAACAGCTCGGGTGGACATTCTTGCTGTCAGCATGCCAATTGCACGCTCCCTCAAAACTTGGCATCCGTGGCATTGTGTTGTGTGACAAAACTGCACCTTTTATTGTCCCCAACACAAGTTGCACCTGTGTAATGATCATGCTGCTTAATCATCTTATTGATATGCCACACAGGTGGCTGGATTATCTCGGCAAAGAGAAACGCTCACTAACAGGGAGGTAAACACATTTGTGCGCAAAATTGAGGAGAAATAAGCTTTTCGTGCATATGGAACATTTTGGGGATCTTTTATTTCAGCTTATCAAACATGGGACCAACACTTTACATGTTGCGTTTTATATTTTTATTCAGTATATTTTGAAAGATGATACTTTATTTATAATTTATAATAAATACCAAATTGATGTCATACAAGCAAGCCAAACACCCTTGAGTCCAAAATGTGCACTTCACATTTCCATGTCATAAAACTCATGTCATATACCGTGTCAACGTTTATGATCACTATGTTTGATGTCCAGTTACAAGATGACATGCCGTCATACGTTATTCTGAACAGAATGATCCTCGGTTTCTGTGAAGAAGATTTGCCGCGGCGCACGCACCTGAATGCGCTCATGACTCCTTTCTATGCGCACCAAAATTCTGATCTGTTTCCCTGAATTGCATTGTGAAAGCCTTTTATAATGTCTTTGTCTAACACTGTAATATCGTATTTTATACCTTTTCTAGTCATGTTGACAATGGAACAGGCTTTGAAATGATGCCCACCTGACTCAGATTGCGATTTATAATTGACCATTTTGGATTGCGTAAGTAACTGTAATTGTGTGATTGCGGGGATGTAGTTATTTTTGTTTGGAACAACACTGCAAGTGTGCTTGCTGCTCTAGTTCCTGAATGGCACAGCTAGGAGAGCTCACCTTATAGTTGAAGACTCTTCTTTAAATCATAAAAGTGCATTGAAATGACTTAGAAACTGTGCACCCTTTAGAAAGGTGTGGCCACTTGGAGATACCAGTTAATCCTCTCACTCAAACCCTTGTAATTTATTTGTCTTATGTTGTAGCTACACCACATTTTCCAGGAATATTCTTATCCTGTTACTGAATGTATCAAGAGCATTTTCAGATTTAGTTTTCAACAAATGTGACGCAAAGGACAGCATACAGTACTAGTAAAAAGTATATATATTATTATATATATAATATTCATATATACAGCAGTACTAGTAAAAAGTTTGGACACACCTACTCATTCAAGGGTTTTTCTTTTTACTATATTTTTTCCATTGTAGAATAATAGTGAAGACAAACTATGAAATAATGCATATGGAACCAAAAGTGTTAAACAAATCAAAATATATTTTAGATTCGAAGTAGATTCGAAGTAGCCACCCTTTGCCTTTGACAGCTTTGCACACTCTTAGCATTCTCTCAACCAGCTTCATGGGGAATGCTTTTCCAACAGTCGTGAAGGAGTTCTCACATATGCTGAGCACTTGTAAGCTGCTTTTCCTTCACTCTGCGGTCCAACTCATCCCAAACCATCTCAATTGGGTTGAGGTCGTGTGATTGTGGAGGCCAGGTCATCTGATGCAGCACTCCATCACTCTCCTTCTTGGTCAAATAGTCCTTACACAGCCTGGAGGTGTGTTGGGTCATGGTCCTGTTGAAAAACAAATGATAGTCACACTAACCGCAAACCAGATGGGATGGCGTATCGCTGCAGAATGCTGTATTAGACATGCTGGTTAAGTGTGCTTTGAATTCTAAATACATCACTAACAGTGTCACCAGCGAAGCCCCCCCACACCATCACACTTCCTCCATGCTCCTACTCCATGCTTCACTGTGGAAACCACACATGCAGAGATCAACCATTCACAAAGACACTGCGGTTGGGACCAAAAATCTCTTGGACTTATCAGACCAAAGGACAGTATTCCACCGGTCTAATGTCCAATGCTCATGTTTCTTCTCTTCTTCTTATTGGTGTCCTTTTAGTAGTGGTTTCTTTGCAGCAATTTGACCATGAAGGCCTGATAACAGACAGTCTCCTCTGAACAGTTGATGTTTAGATGCGTCTGTTACTTGAACTCTGGGAAGCATTTATTTAGGCTGCAATCTGAGGTGCAGTTAGCTCTTTAACTTGTCCTCTGCAGCAGAGGTAACTCTGGGTCTTCCCTTCCTGTGGAGGTCCTCATGAGAGACAGTTTCATCATAGCGCTTGATGGTTTTTGCGACTGCACTTTCAAAGTTCTTGAAATGTTCTGCATTGACTGACCTTTATGTCTTAAAGTAATGATGTACTCTCTTTGCTTATTTGAACTGTTCTTGCTATAATATGGACTTAGCCCTATTTGGTAAAATACCATCTGCTGTATACCACCCCTACCTTGTCACCACACAACTGATTGGCTCAAACGCATTAAGAAGGAAATCAATTCCACAAATTAACTTTAAGCAAGGCACACCTGTTAATTGAAATGCATTCCAGGTGACTACTTCATGAAGCTGGTTGAGAGAACGCCAAGAGTGTGCAAAGCTTTCATCAAGGCAAAGGATGGCTACTTTGAAGAATCTAAAATATGTACTTTGATTTGTTTAACACTTTCTTGGTTACTACATGATTCCGTATATGTGTTATTTCATAGTTGTGATGTCTTCACTATTATTCTACAATGTAGAAAATTGTAAAAAATACAGAAAAATCCTGGAATGAGTAGGTGTGTCCAAACTTTTGACTGGTACTGTATGTAAAAATGCACATAAAATCAAGTGTTATATTTGGATTCAGTATTGTGTCAGGTGAACTGTTGTCCTCACTTTGGTCTAATACTTTTTCCATAATGCCCAAACTGTTCCTGTTCAATTGCTACCATTTTCATAATTTTTCTTAATCCTTATCCATATAGGCCAATTCCCACGAGTCTAAAGGGTTAACAGGAGAACATCCAGTCCTCTGCCACTAACACAACATACATTGAGCTTGGACCAAATGGATAAAATGAATGACTGTACAGTACAAAGGGCTGGTCCAGGGCCTGTCATGGTTGAGGTTACTATGGTTGTTTCTATGGGGAAACTGGTCCTAAACCTGTGCTTAGGGAGGTTTACTAAGCAGACAGGTTTGGATCGTAGCAGCAATCCACTATATTTATGGCCTGGTCTCAGATCTGTTTGTCTTGTCAATTCCAACCATGCTTGTCAACTCCTCCAACCTACTCAGTTCAGACTCCTTGAAATGAAGCCCATTTCCTTGAACATGTGTCCCAAAGGAAGGAATTTGGAGGTGTCTTTGCTTGACATGTGACCATCTAGCAGAAGATCACAGCTGAATCATGTATTTATATATCAATAAACATGCATTTAATGACAGAGAAAGTTTGAGTGAATTAAAACCAGAGATATAATACTCTTCTATTTCTATTATGAAAACAGTTTGATTTCAGTTAGTGAAGGGAAGTTATAAAGTTATATACGGTGGGATCTGAAATTGACACTTGATAAAAAATAACTTCATAAAATAATTCAAATACTGAGCTATATTGTATGCAAAAAAAAAAAATTGTACTAATACAATTGCTCAGAGGTAGAGATTTTGTTTAACAAGTAATACTTTTTTTTTTCTCAAAGAGAGACAATCATTGACACTCCTGTTTTCAATAGGATAAGGACACTGAACCGTTTCTAAAGTGTACAGACAGGATATCAAGGATCTGGAAGGATTCTATGTGCTTATGGGCTGCCCTCTTCAATTCAAACCATATGTTTTAAATTAGTTTTAAGTCCAGAGACTGAGATTATCTTTATTTGGTTCATCGCACTCTAGCGACTCCTTGTGCCGGGCCAGGCACCTGCAGGCTGACTTCAGTCATTAGTTGAATAGTGTTTCCTCTGACACATTGGAGTAGCTGGTTTCCGGGTCATTTCGACGCCAAACCCACCACTGCTGTAACAGCTGACATAACTTGTCATAATATGGTCATAACACTGTCATGACATATCTAGATAGATCTGTTGTGACATACGCCGCATTCAAGTGCTAGTCGGAATGAGGAAACTCAGAAATGTCCGATTTGCTATCTGGTTTCCTAGTTCTGACTAGCATGTGAATGCGGCAATATATTGCGTTGTTTTTTTGGCTGGTTATGACACCTACAAAAGTATCAAAACCCACAAACAAGGCGAACCAATCCATTACACCATAGCCTACTTGTAAACCGTATGTTTATGTTTTAAATAACATTTTCAAAAATGTTACATATTAAAATATCATTGTAATTGCACATACATTGATGTCAAACATGCACCTACCCCAATACTCTGCCTCAACCTTCTCTGCATCAAGAGCTATTACCACTGCCTCAACCTTCTCTGCATCAAGAGCTATTACCACTGCCTCAACCTTCTCTGCATCAAGAGCTATTACCACTGCCTCAACCTTCTCTGCATCAGAGCTATTACCACTGCTCAACCTTCTCTGCATCAAGAGCCACTGCCTCAACCTTCTCTCTGCATCAAGAGCTATTACCACTGCCTCACCTTCTCTGCATCAAGAGCTATTCTTCTCTGCATCAAGAGCTATTACCACTGCCTCAACCTTCTCTGCATCAAGAGCTATTACCACTGCCTCAACCTTCTCTGCATCAAGAGCTATTACCACTGCCTCAACCTTCTCTGCATCAAGAGCTATTACCACTGCCTCAACCTTCTCTGCATCAAGAGCTATTACCACTGCCTCAACCTTCTCCCCAATACTCTGTTGCTGGTGACTGGGATAAATGCAGGAGCAGTTTTCAGGAGCAGGACAAGACACCCTCTTTGTGGCTGATGACTGACATAAGGGCATGTATGTGATATGTTTTATTATTTTTTATTTTTTTTCATATAAGCCTAAGTCATAATGCTTCTTGATGGTGTCAAAGTGTATTTTCTTAGTCCAAGTAAAGTGACCCAGGATGTCACAATGCTTCTTGATGGTGTCATAAAGTCTATTTTCTACAAGTTATTCAAAATACAATGAATTAAAAACATGATTGTAAAACAATCTTTCCAACAAAAACAAAGGATTTAAACTCTAAATCGTATTATTTATTCCAATGTGTTTTTTTCCTGCCCAGAAGTTTCCTTTGGTTAGTTTCTGCAGCCTCCCTTAAGGTCTTCACCTACAACCCATGATGCAGCAGATATATTACTTTCTCTGAAAAGTAAAGAACAGAAATCAGAATAGAGTATTTGACAATGCAGGGACAGCTCTAAAGAAAGCTGAAAAATAAAACTTAATACTAAATATATTATGGCAATAGCAAACACTCTCAAATACATTACAATCCCGTTTTCTCAATGTTTTCATAAAAACAGCTCTTAACTATTAATGTAGGTAGCTAACAGTGTTTGTTTAGCTAACATTAGCATCACTATCAGTAAGGGGCGCAGGTCTGGTTTTAGAAGTGGAGGGGGGGGGGGGGGTGTAACTTGGCTGTGGTCTGTTTAAATGTGATTTTTGTATTTTTTATTGGGCAGCTAATTTCCTACATTTCTACACTATCTAATGTGACCCATGGCCCTATAGCTGTCTCTATTTAGAACAAAAAATAAACAAAAATGCCCACAATCATCAGGCTAGGTAAGAGCAGTGGTGTAAAGTACTTAAGTAGTACTTTAAAGTATTTTTACTTAAGTCGTTTGAGGTATCTGTAATTTACTTTACTATTTAGATTTTTGGCTACGTTTACTTCACTCCTAAAGAAAATAATGTACTTTTTACTTTTACTACATTTTCCCTGACACCCAAAAGTACATCGTTATATTTTGACTGGAAAATTGTCCAATTCGCACACTTATCAAGAGAACATGTCCTCTGGAGGACTCACTAAACAGAGAACATCCCTGGTCATCCCTACTGCCTCTGATCTGGTAGACTCACTAAACAGAGAACATCCCTGGTCATCCCTACTGCCTCTGATCTGGTGGACTCACTAAACAGAGAACATCCCTGGTCATCCCTACTGCCTCTGATCTGGTGGACTCACTAAACAGAGAACATCCCTGGTCATCATCCCTGATCTGGTGGACTCACTAAACAGAGAACATCCTGTCATCCCTCTGCCTCTGAGGACTCACTAAACAGAGAACATCCCTGGTCATCCCTACTGCCTCTGATCTGGAGGACTCACTAAACAGAGAACATCCCTGCTCATCCCTACTACCTCTGATCTGGTGGACTCACTAAACAGAGAACATCCCTGCTCATCCCTACTGCCTCTGATCTGGTGGACTCACTAAACAGAGAACATCCCTGGTCGTCCTTACTGTCTCTGATCTGGTGGACTCACTAAACAGAGAACATCCCTGCTCATCCCTACTGCCTCTGATCTGGAGGACTCACTAAACAGAGAACATCCCTGGTCATCCCTACTGTCTCTGATCTGGTGGACTCACTAAACAGAGAACATCCCTGCTCATCCCTACTGCCTCTGATCTGGCGGACTCACTAAACACAAATGCATTGTTTGTAAATGATGTCTGAGTGTTGGCATGTGCCCCTGGCACAAGAAACAATTGATTAATATAAGGAATTTGAAATGATTTACTTAATATAAGTACATTTTTAGCAATTCCATTTACTTTTGACACTTAAGTATATTTAACACCAAATACTTTAAGACTTTTACTCAAGTAGTATTTTACTGGGTGACTTTCACTTTTACTCAAGTAGTATTTTACTGGGTGACTCACTTTTACTCAAGTCATTTTCTTTTAAGGCATCTTTACTTTTACTCAAGTATGACAATCGAGTACTTTTTTCCACCACTGGGTAAGAGATCATTATTAAACATGTTTATTGATTGATTAGACTGAACTAGATAAATGATAATTCAATAATCAATATTGTGTTGCACCTTTAACCAATAGCCTAACAACTCTCACAAATAAAGTACAAAGACATAACTTTTGTTTGTCCATATTAAGACATCCTCTATATCAAATTGTAGCCAGGCCACCCAGCCAGCCCGAGCCGCCTGCACGCCTGACCCCACCACCCCCACCAGTCTAGTAGCCAGGCCACCCAGCCAGCCAGCCAGCCAGCCCGAGCCGCCTGCATGCCTGACCCCATCACCCCCACCAGTCTAGTAGCCAGGCCACCCAGCCAGCCAGCCCGAGCCGCCTGCATGCCTGACCCCACCACCCCCACCAGTCTAGTAGCCAGGCCACCCAGCCAGCCCGAGCCGCCACATGCCTGACCCCACCACCCCCACCAGTCTAGTCAATCACTCTACTCCCCAACAACTTCCTTCCCATCTTTTTTTTGTCTCAAGAGGAAAAGGTTTGAAAAACCAAAGTTTAATAAAAGCACTCATATACCTACACATTAACACACACAAACAGTACATCCTCCATATGATATCATAGGCCTAATAATTCTATAGAGCTCTTTTTGTACACAATAAATCGGGGTCACCCTGTCCTGCCCCTAGGGGTCCACAGCCCTGCAGCGCCCCACTCATCTTTAGGATCTTAGTGAAACATTCATTATTGGTTTCAGGTGTGTTAAACCAAGGCCAGCGTGACAACCAACAGTACGACAGACCCCCAGGACTGAGCAGCCAACAGTACGACAGACCCCCAGGGCTGAGCAGCCCAGCAGCCAACAGTACGACAGACCCCCAGGACTGAGCAGCCCAGCAGCCAACAGTACGACAGACCCCCAGGACTGAGCAGCCCAGCAGCCCAGCAGCCAACAGCCCAGCAGACAGACCCCAGGGCTGAGCAGCCCAGCAGCCAACAGGGCTGACAGACCCCCAGGGCTGAGCAGCCCAGCAGCCAACAGTACGACAGACCCCCAGGGCTGAGCAGCCCAGCAGCCAACAGTACGACAGACCCCCAGGACTGAGCAGCCCAGCAGCCAACAGTACGACAGACCCCCAGGACTGAGCAGCCCAGCAGCCAACAGTACGACAGACCCCCAGGACTGAGCAGCCCAGCAGCCAACAGTACGACAGACCCCCAGGGCTGAGCAGCCCAGCAGCCAACAGTACGACAGACCCCCAGGGCTGAGCAGCCAACAGTACGACAGACCCCCAGGGCTGAGCAGCCCAGCAGCCAACAGTACGACAGACCCCCAGGACTGAGCAGCCCAGCAGCCAACAGTACGACAGACCCCCAGGGCTGAGCAGCCCAGCAGCCAACAGTACGACAGACCCCCAGGGCTGAGCAGCCCAGCAGCCAACAGTACGACAGACCCCCAGGGCTGAGCAGCCCAGCAGCCAACAGTACGACAGACCCCCAGGGCTGAGCAGCCCAGCAGCCAACAGTACGACAGACCCCCAGGGCTGAGCAGCCCAGCAGCCAACAGTACGACAGACCCCCAGGGCTGAGCAGCCCAGCAGCCAACAGTACGACAGACCCCAGGGCTGAGCAGCCCAGCAGCCAACAGTACGACAGACCCCAGACCCCCAGGGCTGAGCAGCCCAGCAGCCAACAGTACGACAGACCCCCAGACCCCCAGGACAGACCCCCAGGGCAGCCCAGCAGCCAACAGTACGACAGACCCCCAGGGCTGAGCAGCCCAGCAGCCAACAGTACGACAGACCCCCAGGGCTGAGCAGCCCAGCAGCCAACAGTACGACAGACCCCCAGACCCCCAGGGCTACGACAGACCCCCCAGCAGCCAGCACAGTACGACAGACCCCCAGGACTGAGCAGCCCAGCAGCCAACAGTACGACAGACCCCCAGGACTGAGCAGCCCAGCAGCCAGCAGTACGACAGACCCCCAGGGCTGAGCAGCCAACAGACAGACCCCAGGAGAGCAGCCTGAGCAGCCCAGCAGCCCAGCAGCCAACAGTACGACAGACCCCCAGGACTGAGCAGCCCAGCAGCCAACAGTACGACAGACCCCCAGGGCTGAGCAGCCAACAGTACGACAGACCCCCAGGACTGAGCAGCCCAGCAGCCAACAGTACGACAGACCCCCAGGACTGAGCAGCCCAGCAGCCAACAGTACGACAGACCCCCAGGACTGAGCAGCCCAGCAGCCAACAGTACGACAGACCCCCAGGGCTGAGCAGCCCAGCAGCCAACAGTACGACAGACCCCCAGGACTGAGCAGCCCAGCAGCCAACAGACCCCCCAGGACGCAGCCCAGCAGCCCCCAGGACTGAGCAGCCCAGCAGCCAACAGTACGACAGACCCCCAGGGCTGAGCAGCCCAGCAGCCAACAGTACGACAGACCCCCAGGGCTGAGCAGCCCAGCAGCCAACAGTACGACAGACCACCAGGACTTAGCAGCCCAGCAGCCAACAGTATGACAGACCCCCAGGGCTGAGCAGCCCAGCAGCCAACAGTACGACAGACCCCCAGGGCTGAGCAGCCAACAGTACGACAGACCACCAGGACTTAGCAGCCCAGCAGCCAACAGTACGACAGACCCCCAGGGCTGAGCAGCCCAGCAGCTAGGGATGGTCTAAATAGGTATCTCCCCTGATGTGTATTCAATACAGACTCCGTTTGACTGTAACTGCTGCTGGCAACAATTTAATTATTATATTAATCTTTTGCCGAAGTTTACTGACACCAGTCGTAAACTCCTCAGTTATTCTGCACTCTGACACCAGTCATATTCAACAGGTGATGCACGGTCGTAAACTCCTCAGTTATTCTGCACTCTGACACACTCAGAGGTTTTGAAATCGGAGTAGATAGCCTGAGTGAATTTACCAACGCTGAGCCTTTTTCTAAATATTTCAGAAAAAGGCTCAGTGTTGTTATCTTTGCAATGTGAGGTATTTAAAGGTATTAAAAACATGGGTGTGATTTTGACCCCTACCTATTTTTTGAAAAAAGATTATTACTTAGTATAAAATAATATAATTTCCCAATTTTTGGAGCATTAAAATATATCTTAATATTTGAATTATTTATTTTATACAGTAATTTTGCTCATCTTTATCCAGGGTGTCAATCATTTCGTACACCACTGTATATATGGAATAGAGAAGGTTGAAGAAAAAAGCAGTTATGAACGTTTTTAAAAGTTGTTTTATATATATTTCCTTTATATAAGAAACTGCATACATCACAAGCCCCGTTTATACCTGGTGCTTTTATAGGTTCGTTGTCCTGATCTTTTCTACATGCTGATTGTGCCCACATTTCCAGAAATGTGTCTACACAGGCTATTAAAATGTCTTCTCTGTCCACTATGTCTTTGTTGTGACCAGATTTCCTTCCTTTATGCAAATTATTTCACAGTTATTCTTTCAAAATAATATGTATTTATTGTAAGATATGTTGATGCCACCTGGCAATGATTTTAGACGGCAGAATAACGGTGATTTAAATGGTTTCTCTGTCCAGATCTCTCTACACAATGCATGCCTGACTACCTCCGGAAGTGGGAAGAATGATCGGATCACAATCGGATCACAATGATTTTAGACGGCAGAAAAACGATGATTTAAATGGTTTCTCTGTCCAGATCTCTCTACACAATGCATGCCTGACTACCTCCGGAAGTGGGAAGAATGATCGGATCACAATCGGATCACAATGATTTTAGACGGCAGAAAAACGATGATTTTGATTTAAATGGTTTCTCTGTCCAGATCTCTCTACACAATGCATGCCGGACTACCTCCGGAAGTGGGAAGAATGATCTGATCACAATCGGATTACAATGATTTTAGACGGCAGAATAACGGTGATTTAAATGGTTTCTCTGTCCAGATCTCTCTACACAATGCATGCCTGATCTGATCACTCGGAATGATTTTGGGAAGAATGATCGTCCAGATCAATGCAATGATTTTAGACGGCAGAATAACGGTGATTTAAATGGTTTCTCTGTCCAGATCTCTCTACACAATGCATGCCTGACTACCTCCGGAAGTGGGAAGAATGATCGGATCACAATCGGATCACAATGATTTTAGACGGCAGAAAAACGATGATTTAAATGGTTTCTCTGTCCAGATCTCTCTACACAATGCATGCCGGACTACCTCCGGAAGTGGGAAGAATGATCGGATCACAATCGGATCACAATGATTTTAGACGGCAGAATAACGGTGATTTAAATGGTTTCTCTGTCCAGATCTCTCTACACAATGCATGCCTGACTACCTCCGGAAGTGGGAAGAATGATCGGATCACAATCGGATCACAATGATTTTAGACGGCAGAAAAACGATGATTTAAATGGTTTCTCTGTCCAGATCTCTCTACACAATGCATGCCTGACTACCTCCGGAAGTGGGAAGAATGATCTGATCACAATGTGTCTCTTGATTTTCTACACCTGCCTAA
Source organism: Oncorhynchus nerka (assembly GCF_034236695.1). NCBI lineage: Eukaryota > Metazoa > Chordata > Actinopteri > Salmoniformes > Salmonidae > Oncorhynchus > Oncorhynchus nerka. Next base: position 50,741,147 of record NC_088412.1, on the reverse strand, counting down.
TAATGTGGGCAAAACCAGAATTTGGACAAGATCCGGACAAAGGACCCAAGTTAGAACCAGGTATAAACAGGGCTATAGAAGATGAACAAATAGTTAACAATCATCACATGCAGTTTCCTTCTGTACAAAAAAGAAATTCATATTTAAATATTTAAGTTTCTTTTGTATTATGTACATATATTATACAAAGAGTGTCCTCTTTTGTTAGTTTGGATACAGGAGAGAGGCACAGGGAAACAACACTGAGTCTTGGGTCGTGTTAAGTAAGCACTCCGTTGTAAAACATTTTCCTGTTTTGTGCCTAATGAACATGTACGCACACACACACCCAACAAGGGTTCAGACTAAACGATCAAGACCAACTCATCAACTGCATGTGTTCATTGAAAAAAAAAAAAAAAAAAGAAGAATGTTTTTCCTTGTATTTTGAGGTGTCTGGCTTTTTGTGAGCAAAAGGTGGTACTGTACTTTGATCCACAGCCAAAGGGTGGTCTAATATAGGTTCTCCACTATGAGGCCAAACCAGGTGGAACCATACAATTCCTGTTTTGAGAACATTGAGAAATTGAACAATTCCATTCCATTCAGAACTGATACTTACCAGTCTATGGAGCACGCTACTGAAACATTATATTGACAACATACTTGATCAAATGTCATTCAAACAAAGTACATTTGGCAATGTTTTCATCCCTGTAAACAATACAACAGGCACAGTGACACTATACAAAGGGTTGCATTCAAGATCACAACAGCATTTCAAAGTGTATTTGGTATTGAGCGGGTAGCTCTCCGAAATGTTCCCAGTACTTGTTCACTTGAATGCAGCCCAGAAAGACAGACAGATGGAGGAAAGAAAAGTTCAATTATTGCTTGGTTCACGTGTCAATATCCCAACATGAACACAACATGGACAGGAGAGTTTTGTGTTGTATTTCAACGTTTTTAAGAGGTAAATATTTCCGATCATATTCTCCTACTACAGTTTCCTTCAGAATAGCACGGTATTGTAAAATAGTACTTTAACCACAACACACTTATTACAGAATCCTATTCTGCAGTACTATCAGATTAAAAGGGTTTGGTCCCTCTGTTTTGGAAACAGCAGCCCACAATGGAAAATAGTCAAACGAATAATGTACCAAAAAGTATTAAAAAGGCAGGAACATTAACCAATGGAGGATAATCATTTTTTAACCAATCAGTTTTGGATGTCTCTCTTTATTCCTTACGGATACCCTCCCAGACTCAATCTCCCACAATCCCAAAGTCTTGTTGGCACCGATATAGGAATAGATTTCCATAACCCCTCCATAGAGTACCGTCAAAAACTAAAGTGCAGTAAAGTAAACACATGAACTATCTTCATAATTAAAAAGGATAATAAAAGGCTGTTAAAAACAATACGTTTTAGTCCATATAATCTCCGTTTAGAGGAGAACCCAGTCAGTCAGTCCATCAATCTCTCTCCATGTGTACGATGCTCCCTCTCCACAACCCCAACATGGCCACACTGTGACCTCTCTATAAACACAGAACCAAGATACTGTTGTGATTGGTCCAGTCTACCCACTCTAGATATTGGCACATATTTTGGGTCAACATTGGAGCCGCCTGGAGTAGTGTCAGCTGCCCAGTTCTGTACACACACCCCTCCAGGTTCAGATGACATTTCGGGTCAGTTTCAGGACATGTTCTAGTGTGGTTCTGGTCCAGTTCTGGTCTTGTTGTGTTCTGGTCTGGAAGCGAAGGGGTGTGGTACACAGAGGCAGTAGTTTGCGATCCAGCACTTGAGGTTATTGTAAAAGATGGCAGAAGAAGAACTACGGTCGATGAAACCTACAGGACAGAGAAAGAGAGACAGGGAGAGAGCTAATTGAAGTTTTTTTTTCTCCAAAACGCTAAATCCACCAATTTTAAACATTTGTGTTTTCTCATCAGAAATGATTTGCTTCTGGGTACCGTCATGTGTGTGTAAAATATTACTGTTCTCAGATTTCTTATTAATAGATTTTTAGAGGTGTATGAAAATGGGCTTTTTTTTGCTAAATGCTATTTTAATTGTTTAGATGGAATGGAATCTTCATATCCTGTATATTTGACTGTGATGTGTGGTTGTCTCACCTATCTTAAGATGAATGCACTTACTGTAAGTCGCTCTGGATAAGAGCATCTGCTAAATGACTCATGTTTTACATACAGATCTCATATTACTGTTTTGAACGATTTAAAAAACATTTAAATATTGCTGTCACAAATGTGACATTTGTAACTTTTTCCCCCGTTATTTACTACATATATAACCTAGCAGGACTATTTATTGTGGATATATAGCATTTAGCAAAAAAACTAAAATGCTGCTGAAATGAAACCAGCAAGTGATACATTTTCAACAAATACATATCAGTCAATGAACAACCCCATGCCATGATTACTGTATACAGGTATGGGCTAGTGTCAAATAGTTACTGTATACAGGTATGGGCTAGTGTCAAATAGTTACTGTATACAGGTATGGGCTAGTGTCAAATAGTTACTGTATACAGGTATGGGCTAGTGTCAAATAGTTACTGTATACAGGTATGGGCTAGTGTCAAATAGTTACTGTATACAGGTATGGGCTAGTGTCAAATAGTTACTGTATACAGGTATGGGCTAGTGTCAAATAGTTACTGTATACAGGTATGGGCTAGTGTCAAATAGTTACTGTATACAGGTATGGGCTAGTGTCAAATAGTTACTGTATACAGGTATGGGCTAGTGTCAAATAGTTACTGTATACAGGTATGGGCTAGTGTCAAATAGTTACTGTATACAGGTATGGGCTAGTGTCAAATAGTTACTGTATACAGGTATGGGCTAGTGTCAAATAGTTACTGTATACAGGTATGGGCTAGTGTCAAATAGTTACTGTATACAGGTATGGGCTAGTGTCAAATAGTTACTGTATACAGGTATGGGCTAGTGTCAAATAGTTACTGTATACAGGTATGGGCTAGTGTCAAATAGTTACTGTATACAGGTATGGGCTAGTGTCAAATAGTTACTGTATACAGGTATGGGCTAGTGTCAAATAGTTACTGTATACAGGTATGGGCTAGTGTCAAATAGTTACTGTATACAGGTATGGGCTAGTGTCAAATAGTTACTGTATACAGGTATGGGCTAGTGTCAAATAGTTACTGTATACAGGTATGGGCTAGTGTCAAATAGTTACTGTATACAGGTATGGGCTAGTGTCAAATAGTTACTGTATACAGGTATGGGCTAGTGTCAAATAGTTACTGTATACAGGTATGGGCTAGTGTCAAATAGTTACTGTATACAGGTATGGGCTAGTGTCAAATAGTTACTGTATACAGGTATGGGCTAGTGTCAAATAGTTACTGTATACAGGTATGGGCTAGTGTCAAATAGTTACTGTATACAGGTATGGGCTAGTGTCAAATAGTTACTGTATACAGGTATGGGCTAGTGTCAAATAGTTACTGTATACAGGTATGGGCTAGTGTCAAATAGTTACTGTATACAGGTATGGGCTAGTGTCAAATAGTTACTGTATACAGGTATGGGCTAGTGTCAAATAGTTACTGTATACAGGTATGGGCTAGTGTCAAATAGTTACTGTATACAGGTATGGGCTAGTGTCAAATAGTTACTGTATACAGGTATGGGCTAGTGTCAAATAGTTACTGTATACAGGTATGGGCTAGTGTCAAATAGTTACTGTATACAGGTATGGGCTAGTGTCAAATAGTTACTGTATACAGGTATGGGCTAGTGTCAAATAGTTACTGTATACAGGTATGGGCTAGTGTCAAATAGTTACTGTATACAGGTATGGGCTAGTGTCAAATAGTTACTGTATACAGGTATGGGCTAGTGTCAAATAGTTACTGTATACAGGTATGGGCTAGTGTCAAATAGTTACTGTATACAGGTATGGGCTAGTGTCAAATAGTTACTGTATACAGGTATGGGCTAGTGTCAAATAGTTACTGTATACAGGTATGGGCTAGTGTCAAATAGTTACTGTATACAGGTATGGGCTAATGTCAAATAGTTACTGTATACAGGTATGGGCTAGTGTCAAATAGTTACTGTATACAGGTATGGGCTAGTGTCAAATAGTTACTGTATACAGGTATGGGCTAGTGTCAAATAGTTACTGTATACAGGTATGGGCTAGTGTCAAATAGTTACTGTATACAGGTATGGGCTAGTGTCAAATAGTTACTGTATACAGGTATGGGCTAGTGTCAAATAGTTACTGTATGTATTGCAGCTCAAAGGTTACTGTATACAGGTGTCTTTGTGTCAAATAGTTACTGTATACAGGTATGGGCTAGTGTCTTTGTGTTGTATTGCAGCTTGAGGTATGGGCTAGTGTCTTTGTGTTGTATTGCAGCTTGAGGTATGGGCTAGTGTCTTTGTGTTGTATTGCAGCTTGAGGTATGGGCTAGTGTCTGTGTTGTATTGCAGCTTGAGGTATGGGCTAGTGTCTTTGTGTTGTATTGCAGCTTGAGGTATGGGCTAGTGTCTTTGTGTTGTATTGCAGCTTGAGGTATGGGCTAGTGTCTTTGTGTTGTATTGCAGCTTGAGGTATGGGCTAGTGTCTTTGTGTTGTATTGCAGCTTGAGGTATGGGCTAGTGTCTTTGTGTTGTATTGCAGCTTGAGGTATGGGCTAGTGTCTGTGTTGTATTGCAGCTTGAGGTATGCAGCTTGAGGGCTAGTGTCTTTGTGTTGTATTGCAGCTTGAGGTATGGGCTAGTGTCTTTGTGTTGTATTGCAGCTTGAGGTATGGGCTAGTGTCTTTGTGTTGTATTGCAGCTTGAGGTATGGGCTAGTGTCTTTGTGTTGTATTGCAGCTTGAGGTATGGGCTAGTGTCTTTGTGTTGTATTGCAGCTTGAGGTATGGGCTAGTGTCTTTGTGTTGTATTACAGCTTGAGGTATGGGCTAGTGTCTTTGTGTTGTATTGCAGCTTGAGGTATGGGCTAGTGTCTTTGTGTTGTATTGCAGCTTGAGGTATGGGCTAGTGTCTTTGTGTTGTATTGCAGCTTGAGGTATGGGCTAGTGTCTTTGTGTTGTATTGCAGCTTGAGGTATGGGCTAGTGTCTTTGTGTTGTATTGCAGTAGTATGTAGTATGGCTGTGACATACGGTACATACCTGGTGAGATGGCGACTACCCTCATGCACTTCCATCTCTGTGTTTTTAAATTCATTGAGTTCTTTACGTATGGCAGCCTACGAGGGACAAACAGAGCCAGAGATCAGTCGGAGAAAACAGTATTTGCATAACTGTGCATTTGTGTATGTGTGTGTTATTACCTTATCAGCAGCTGTGAGTCGCGTCCAGGGTTTGTCTGCCCTCCTGTCGTAGTCCTGAGCGTCAGCAACCTCTACGTAGTCACTGAAGCGGGTCAGGATCTTAGCTTCCCTCAACTCCTCCACCGTGGGCCTCTGACTCAACTGGGTACAGGGGGGAAAAGGGTTATCAGAGTGTGCGTGTGCAGGGCCGGCCCAAGTCTTTTGGGGGCTCAAAGCAAAATGTTGTTGGTGTCTGGCAATGACTGACATAACAAAAGGAAAACGGCTGATGCACAAACAAATGTCAAAATAGCACCCTGTGTATTCTACTATTGTAACTCTCAACAGTACGTTGCGACAGAGAGGAAGAGGCAAAGTGAGAGGAACAACCGGGCCCACAATCTGTCTTCTCCAGCAGGTGGCTGGATTGGCTTATTTGATCGAATAGACATTTCTTAGGTTGTTACGAGTTTACTGATACAAGTAGGACGCGTGACATCCTGGCAACTTTGAGAAAAAATACGATATTTCGGCGTTTGCCAGTTGTTCAAAAGCGTATAGCCCTCTCATTGGCTAGAATGGTCCCACCTGAACTTGCCTCATCCCCACTGCTTTCTATGTTTTAAGACATTTATTTCCATCTTTAGAGTATCTGGTCAATATATTGCATAGTCTGTCGAAGAGAACATGACCGCATTCCAATTTGTTTTGTACAAAAATAACTGTATTTTGGGTCTGGGGCCCCCTAGCGGCCGCAGGGACCTAAGCAGTCGCTTATGTCGTTTATGCCTTGGACCTGCCAGCTGTGTTTGTGTGGTGATTGAGGGTCACCACACACACACTCATATTTCCAATGGTCTGTCATGTAATGGAAATTGATACCCAATTCCCCCCTCTTAGCCTCTTCCTCCCCTCTCTCACCTTTCTCGACAGGCGTTTCTTGAGCTCCCTCATCTCCTCCTGCTCCTCCAGCTCATTGTGGCCTAAGATAGGGGAGAGAGGGAGAGACAGGTTAGAATAGAACAGAATAGAATAGACACTTTGTCAATTTTGTAAGAAATGGAAGTGTGTCTTCTGCCTATCTAGTCTGTGCTACTTACGTTTGAGTATGTTTCTCTGTTCCAGCTCTTCTGTAGTTGGCCGTTGACTCAACCTCCTGAGGAAATAGAACTAGAGTCAGTCTGGACCATTTCCTAACGTCTTTTATTGTGTTATGTTTTATTGTGTTTTATTTGCTGATGTCAGAGCAGGTTTTCTATGAGCCGTGACTGCCTCAGATTTACATGTATTTATTTACCACCTCAACAGTCTGACACAATGATTCATACAGCAACCAGAGGGAGGGAAAGAGATGGAGAAAAATGGAGAGAGGGGAGGGAGGAAGGAGTAGGAGGGAAGCAGAGTGGATGGAGAGGGAGATAAATGGAGAAAGGGAGGGAAGGAAGAGAGGGAGAAGGCAAGTTGTAGTGAGTGTGACAAATGAGAGTGGGAGGCAATATAAGGAATTGAAATGATTTGTGAATTCTGTTTCCTTCCTGTATTGCCCAATGATTTATATATACATTAGATGACTGATAGGGGAAGCTGGGGTTAAAGCCAGAGTCCGTACGGGAGTTGCAGTGACAATTGGGGAGAAAAAAAGTGTAAAAAAATATCTGTATTTCATTTTTGTTGAAATACTGTAGAATTAAATGTTTTCATATGGAGGACCGCTCCTACTGGGCTCCTACTGGCTTCCTACTGGGCTCCTACTGGCTTCCTACTGGGCTCCTACTGGGCTCCTACAGGGCTCCTACTGGGCCAATATGGCCAACCGGTGGCTTCCTACTGGGCTCCTACAGGGCTCCTACTGGGCCAATATGGCCAACCGGTGGCTTCAAAGCCACTCAATGAATCAGCAATCCAGGGTTAATATACATGACTGATACTGCCACAACCCTCCTGTATTCATGTTCTGTCCTCTGTGAGCGTAAAGTCCCACATGAAGATGTCTGCCCTCTCACTGGCATATTCAAGATAAAATGTGACAGGCTCTCTGCTACTCTCCCTCCATCCTCTACCTCTCATCAATTTCCCTCCATCCCTCTACCTTTTCTCACTTCCTCACTTCCAGCTTAGCTTCCTCTCTCCATTATTAGGTGTCATCTATCATGTTGTCTTAAGTAGCCCGGTCACATCTCAACCAGGCCACTGCAGGGTGTACAGGTGCTGACTGGGAGATGAGGTGTGTGTGTGTGTGTTTGTGATTTCAAGCTCACGTAAGTTCATCTCTCACCATAACAGCTTGTTGCTTGGCAATCAGTTTGACTGTATGCAATGTGTAAGAGCAGATGAGCCTGCGTGTGTTAGTATGCGTGAATATGACTCGCTCCATGCGAGCTTGGTGCCTATATGATAACGTGACTCCAGTCTCTCCGTTGCTATAGGGATGTGTGTGCGCGTGTCTCTCACCGTGTGAGCTTGGTGCCTATCTGCTGCCTGAACTCCAGTTTCTCCGTTGCTATAGGGATGTGTGTGCGCGTGTCTCTCACCGTGTGAGCTTGGTGCCTATCTGCTGCCTGAACTCCAGTTTCTCCTGGTCTGACTGGGTGGGCAGTATGTTCTTATCCTCCAGCTCTCTCTGTGACGGACGGTTACTGATCTTAATGGCCAGGGAGTCCTTCCTCAACACCTTCAGAGCCAGGGCACCTATACACATGTACACACACACACACACACACACACGGACACGGACACATTTTGTTTTTATAGAGAGGCCAGAAAAAGATCAGCAAACTTTCCATAACATTTTGATAAAATTGGAATTACTAGCACCACAGCTAACTCATGCAGTAGAAATTCAACTGTCACAGCAGTAACCTATCCAGTGAGAGCTACAGGATGGGAGTGTGTTCACTGTTTCCACTCTTCTGTTTACATCTCTTACAGAGAGGAGAGGTGTGCATAAATACCTCATAGACATAACGGGGCTCAAATCAATCATTCAGACAACTGCTCATGAAAATGAAAGAGTGAAGGGAACTACTGGAACAAGGTTATCTGAGGAACAGCCATGGTGTATGTGAAGGGAACTACTGGAACAAGGTTATCTGAGGAACAGCCATGGTGTATGTGAAGGGAACTACTGGAACAAGGTTATCTGAGGAACAGCCATGGTGTATGTGAAGGGAACTACTGGAACAAGGTTATCTGAGGAACAGCCATGGTGTATGTGTGTGTTGTTGATGTAACAGACATGTTACGCAACACCTCTCATTCACACGCCACTGTCACCTCGGTGCTTTGATTGGTCACATTCAACGCTCAAATCAGGGACAGCTCTGACTGGAGGGGTCCAATGAAAGGAGAGCTCTTAAACCACATATCCCAGCAGCCATTGAGGCCATTGTTACCAGGAAGCGGGGCACCAGGCAGAGACCAAACGGCCACCACTGTCCCAAACCAATTATGTATAAACAAACACGTACTTGTAAAGAGTGTTTCATCTTCATCATCTTCCTCCTCTTCTTCATCATCATCTTCTTCTTCATCATCATCCTCATCCCTGTACGAACCAGGTAGTTCTTGATAGTCTTCCTCGTTGGGGAGGTTCTCTTTGTTGTAGTCACATGCTATCATCACCGCGGGATCCGCGTGGTGCAGCGAGCTGAGGTCAGTGAGAAAGGTAAGCGGTTAGCAAGAGATGGCGGGCGTTTGTGTGTCTGTCCATCCGTGTGTGTGTGTGGTGTCAGACAGGGGAGTAGTTAGGTAATGTCAGGTTGTTTCCACCATCAGTTCCCATGAAAGGAGCTATGACCTATAACCTCTGGAACTCATGTAAACGGCACCTCAGCTGAGAAAACGAGACTGAAACACTGTAGAAAAACAAGCCAGCGTTCCTTTAATTGCCACAGTAAGTGTCACTCTGCCCGGGAAGCATTGCATGACTTATACCGCCTGGACGTAACGGAGATGTAAGGGAGGGATGTAGTAACAGACATGGTCGGCTTTAGAGGCTCACATTACCACACCAAAATCACACAGCCTGCCTCAACTATAGGGGAGACGAGAGGCACGGCGGAAACAAACTGCACACCAATCACAAATGAGCCTTGAGGCAGCGTCACCGATCAGCAAGCAAGCAGCAATCGAGCAACTGCGGAGCTCCCATAACGGAGAATAATGATCTCTGTTGCTTTTACATAACCCTACATCCCTACATGCCCTACATAACATTCAGACAGCAAATGAGTAAATCAAAAAGGGCTCCAAAAGGAATAGGATGTCTACATCCTATTAGGTGCTCGGGTCCATAACCACCTGCCGACCCACCAATTAGAGTGATGGATCATGGGAGGCCAATCTGGCGCCGGCACATCAGTCACAGAGTGTTCTCCACGTGTGTCATGTGTCTGTGGACAGATGGAGATGGTGTGTGTGTGTGTGTGTGTGTGTGGCGCTCTAAAATGGTTGGAGCCAATGATACACATACACCCAGAGGTAAAGCCAAGGCTCTGGGAATTTGTGCAGCTCTATATCTGAAGCTGAAGTCAACGCCAGTCATGCTGCTCTCCAGGGAAGGTTTAGATGAAATGGTCTCTGTACTGAGATATGATTGACCAGACGTTTCAAAATGCTGCCCAGTGCAGATGTAGGTGAGACAGTTTTCTACAGCAGGAAAATAATCTTGCAGCAATAGGACATGTGAATTATTATGTGGGTTGTAATTAATGGACATTTTTGCAGGGAAAATCATGTCAGAAGACTTTTAAAAACTCAAATACACCAAGTTTTGAATTTCCTGTTGCAGGAAAGTTCTCCTGCAAAAAGTGTGATCAAATTAAGATCCTACATCTGTATTGTGGCAACTCCCAATTTAACCCTACTGATTAGAAACCCTTAGTCACATGAAAAACAAGCTCCTTAACGACCCCGTCCAACTCGCTGCTGTAGTGTAGACACAGGGCAGGACCAATGGGAATAGAGTAGTGTAGACACAGGGCAGGACCAATGGGAATAGAGTACAAGGCAGACTGGATATGTGAACCATTGAATCCATCCACATGGAGGCATGGATACACACACACAAACACACACTTCTCCTTAATCCTCACCTCTTGTATCGCT